>NC_064813.1:27178245-27253459 GCF_023721935.1 Panthera uncia
GACAGAGAGGGAGACACAGAATGGGAAGCAGGCTCCAGGCTCTGAGCTGTCAGCCCAGAGCCTGACGCAGGGCTCGAACTCACGGACCGCAAGATCATGACCTGAATTGAAGTCGGACGCTTAACCGACTGAGCCACCCAGGCGCCCCTTTTTTTTTTATTTTTTTATTATTATTTTTTTAAACATTTATTTATTTTTGAGACAGAGAGAGACAGAGCATGAACAGGGGAGGGGCAGAGAGAGAGGAAGCATTTTTAATGATATGAGGAATATGAGGATATGGATAGTACTGACAAAAGAAAAGGAAGTCTTGTATTTTTTCTTAAGCAAAATTTATTCTATTACTTAAAAGTGCCTAATAATTTGCATATACTTAAATAAACAAAATGCAGGTATATTATTCCTAACCTAGAAAGTAAAGAAAATTATCAGACTATCAGGATTCATTCAGTCTAGAACCTTCTCCAAGAAAATTCTATTTCTAATTTAAGGCAATGATATTTAACACACTTTTTTTAAATTTTTTATTTTTTTAACGTTTATTTATTTTTGAGACAGAGAGAGACAGAGCATGAACAGGGGAGGGGCAGAGAGAGAGGGAGACACAGAATCTGAAACAGGCTCCAGGCTCTGAGCTGTTAGCACAGAGCCCGACGCGGGGCTCGAACTCACGGACCATGAGATCATGACCTGAGCCGAAGTCGGACGCTTAACGGACCGAGTCACCCAGGCGCCCCAACACACTTTTTAAAATTCTAATGAAAATGTCTTCTTTAATGGAATATCAAAAGTCTTCCCTTGTAAATCCTTAATTTTTTTTATTTTTTTTAATTTTTTTTAAAAAAATTAATGTTTATTTATTTTTGAGAGAGAGAGAGAGAGACAAAGTGCGAACAGGGGAGGGGCAGAGAGAGAGGGAGACACACAATCTAAAGCAGGCTCCAGGCCCTGAGCTGTCAGCACAGAGCCCGACGTGGGGCTCAAACTCACAAACCATGAGATCATGACCTGAGCCGAAGTCAGACGCTTAACCCACTGAGCCACCCAGGTGCCCCGCAAATCCTTAACTTTTTAACTCAGTAGATTAATGGTGAAGATTTTAATATTTATCAGACACTACCACAAATATTTTTAGACACATCTATGTCATACAATATTTATCTGTTTAATTTTATGATTATTTAAAACCAAGTAAGTTAATTTGCTCCTTTAATGGTTTCTAAGCTAACTGGGAATATTTTAAAATATTTAAAATGAATGTTTCAGAAGTTCTGACTTCATTTTTCCATGCTAACTTGGTCTGCAATGATCAAACCAAAATATAACTATATGTTGGTGGGATATTTTTTGCTTCTTCTTATGCTATTAAAGTACTTACTTATTCAAAAGTATACTTAACTCAGAACACTCACCCATGAAAATTGCTTTGATATATTTTTTCAGTAGAAATTTCTTCCTCTGAATTTCTGAGCAATTAATTTATATACACTTCTCTAAAGGAACCAACATTTGTTTTTTCCACCTAGACCATATACTCTTTAAGGTCAAGGTTTCTGTTTGATTTACCTTCGTATCTCTCAGACCTAGCACACTCATACATTCCCCAATAAATAATTGCTAAGACTAAGTATATATTTAGTAAATAATATAAAAGAATAGTGGCTATTAAATGAAAGAGAAAATGCACTGTATCCTATTTTAACACTTGAAGATAAACCCATTCTTTCTGTTCTATTTGCTCAGTAAAAAATTTCCCTGAAATGGAATTGGCAAATTAACAGAAGAAGTCAACTGCATTGTGTTTTCTTCATGAATATGTTTCAGGATTACAGGCAATGCACTTATATTATAAACAATGCCCCTCACAATGATAACCAAAACCCAGATTTCACTTGCAACAGTACCAAAAAGACTGAGGGCTATTCACTCTGTGGCTCCTGAAACATATATTATTACAAATCTTTTTCACAACTTAAATTTCTTTTGCTTTTCACTACACTGAGAAATGGAAATTATTTACCTAATGTCAGATCAATAAAAAGGTCGGAAAAAGCCATAAATTAGACATACAAGTTTTAACAAAGGCATTGCTGTCTCAATGACACATTAAAGAAGGAAATCTTTCACGATAGCCGAGAACAGTTTGATTGCTTTAGAGAAATATCTGTCATAGAATCAGAGTTCAGAGGGTTAACAATAAGCAACAGTATATAGTGAAAAAGTTCTTCTCAATAGTTAGCTAAACTTACTGAGGGAGGAATACTTTTTGACAGGTGTTTTATATCAATAAAATAGTAATCTCTTGGGAGACTGCCTTTGCAAATCTACAGAACAAATAATAGTGCCTAGCAGCAAAGGCTCAAATGATTTTGTTGACTGTAAAATGAACTCATTCAATTTAATGGCATTTCTACTGACATTCCAATATTGTTGGGGTGCCTGGGTGGCTCAATATTGTTAAAAGAGATCTCATGATAAAGTTCTGGTGATCTGGATGGTATATAAAAACGAGTTTTCACATTATTTTGTTCTAGAGATCAAAAAGCATTGCATAACAATAACCTTCCTTTATAGGGCATCGCTATTTTTGAAAAATACTCCAGTTCATCCTCAAATTTCGGCACCATCACTAAACATTAAAACTAATTCCTTTGCCACCGCTGTCCTTACCTCATCCTACCCACAAACACAACTACACTGCTTCAAACACACATCAAGTCACTGAATCCTTCGAGGCCTATTTCTTTGAATTTCTCAAATGGTTCCTGCAGCAATTGACAAAGGTAGAACAATAATACAAAACTTCTATGTGTTTAATATTTTGGATTCTGAGAAAATAATTAACAAAACTTGGAACAAAATCAATAAGTTCAACCTTGAATTTGTTATTTAGAATTTTTAAAGCTTTAACCAAATCTGAAATGAGCACTTACATGAACTAACTCATCTCATAAAGAGACTAGGATTAGCAGTTTCTTCTTCTAGGTGATCAAAATTATCAGAATATTATTCATAAAGACCAGCAATGAGTATCTTACTAATATAGATGAGCAAGGGATCAATGAAGAAATTATTCCTGAAGCTGTCTTTCCTCCAACATTTACCAAAGACATTTGGAGGTATATATAAAATGTCAGGTCAGCTATAATATAAAAATTCACGAGACTGATAATTCTGAATTCAAAAATGTCTGAAGTAAAACAGTATGCCTATACAGGCTTTGGGAAATTTTATTAGGAAAGAAAGAAAGAAAGCATCTTTAGTCTACATTTCAATAAATTCCTATATTTTTAAAAAAGCCTTATTTAGTCTATCCCATGGAATTATCCAAAAGGAATACTTACACATTTGTAAATATTTGGTTTCACCTCTTTTTATTTATTTTAAAAATCTGTATTTATTTTTTAAACTTATCTTCATAACCAACTTAGGTATTTTAAAGTTATGAAATACAATTTAACTAAGCAATAGGTGCCAACATATAACACTACACCTATGGTAATCAGGTTTGATTTACAACTGTCTGACTATTCAAAAGCTAATTAACTCATAGGTTGATGTCACATATAAATACAGAGCATTATTAAATTTGGTGATGTGTGGTACACTGACAAAAGATATCAATACAACTTAAGTTCAATCTGTGGTTCAAACTGTTAACAAAATAAAATAAAGGTCAAACGTTTTAATGGGTCTGTCTTTCGTATTTAAAGAAGGAAGAAATGGTTATAAAGTCAAGGATAGAGTCCACAAACAGCAACTTGACAAGCATATTTAATTACACCCAGAAGAGTAGACTCTCACGTACATGTAACTTCATATGGTCAATGTCAACACACAACTGAGCTACATTTAAGTAGAGGTAGCATTCTTTAAAAAAGCTTCTAAAAAAATAATACTTAGTAATGTTTGAGAAGAATGGTAGACTGCCAAAGCATTCAACATCCCAGGAGAATTTCAGTTTTTCTGGTTTCAACTGAACAATCCACACCTACTCACAGGTTAAAATTTCTATCTGACCTAAGCCCGGAGTGGTCAGCGAGCCACAGCATGAGATCTCAGGATACACCATTAACTGCTTCCCTAAGTCAGTAGACAATATCCACCGATTTCAGAGAAGTATAAATTTCCCACTTACTTTTAGCTTTCAATGAAAGAAAGATGGAAACATTGTCATGGGTATATGTGCAATCACTATGCTGGTTTTTATTATTTTTTTATATTCTTTTTCAATGTTTATTTATTTTTGACAGAGAGAGAGACGGAGCATGAGCAGGGGAGGGGCAGAGAGAGAGGGAGACACAGAACCTGAAACAGGCTCCAGGCTCTGAGCTGTCAGCCCAGAGCCCGACGTGGGGCTCACACTCACAGACCACGAGATCATGACCTGAGCCGAAGTCGGACGCTCAACCGACTGAGCCACCCAGGTGCCCCACTATGCTGGTTTTTAAAATAAGAAATCTGACTGTATTAAAAACAAGAAAATTTGTTTTATAATAAGATCTATAGTCAACGGACTTCTAGGTTGATTTAATAATTCTGCTAAAATGCTACTGAATTCATAAAATATTATGTTTTATCAACCTAATCTAATGAAGTACATTAAAGATATTTGTTGCTATCATTTTCAATGTGAACAGGAGATATTTATAAAAATGAATTACTTTTCATCCATGCGGCTTCTCATTTTTTTCAGTTTCTGCATAATGCTGCTAGTTTCACTGCTGGAGATTGAAATGGGGGAAGGACTGCGGGTCTCCAAGTCAGTTGGACCAGGACTGGTTGCCTTATTATCCTTTGTATCATCGTCACTATGAGAGTCCTGTAAACAAAGGAGGGCAAAGTTTTACAATTTTACTGGAATTTAAGATCTCAAAGTGATCTTAAACACTGTTATTTCAAAATTATGTTTATCAAAATCATATTTATAAAAAAGTAGAAATAAAGGAATTACTTAAAAGACAAGATTATATCACATATTTGAAAATGGCTAAAATACAGATTTTGTTATGTATATCTTACATATATTTATAATCACAAAGTGTAATAATTTCTTATAAGATGTGAAAAAAATCCAAAATCTTCTGTTGCTAGCAAACTAGTACCTGTCCTAATTTCTTTTATTTATTTATTTTTTAATTTTTTAATGTTTATTTTTGACAGAGACAGAGACAGAGCATGAATGGGGTGGGGCGGTGGAGGGAGGGGAGGGCGGGGGGGGTGGGTAATGCTGAGAGAGAGACACACACAGAATCAGAAGCAGGCTCCAGGCTCTGAGCTGTCAGCACAGAGCCTGACCCAGGGCTCAAACCCATGAACGGCAAGATCATGACCTGAGCCGAAGTCAGACATTTAACCAACTGAGCCACCTAGGCGCCCCTGTCCTAATTTCTTTTAAATTGAACCACTCAAAAGAAATACAAAACTACAGACACTGTAACATTTATACGTACAGACAAAAGAAGAGCAGGGCGCCTGGGTGGCTCAGTCGGTTGAGCGTCCGACTTCAGCTCAGGTCATGATCTTGCAGTTTGTGAGTTCAAGCCCGTGTCGGGCTCTGTGCTGACAGCTCAGATTGTGTGAGCTTCAGATTGTGTGCCTCCCTCTCTCTCTGCCTCTCCCCCACTTACACTCTGTCTCTCTCTCAAAAATAAACAAACACTAAAAAACTTTTTTAAAAAAGAAAGAAGGGAACACATAATTAATTTTAATAATAGTGAGGGATGGATCTTTTTTCTTTTCATTTCTAACGAAAAAAGCAGTATTTTCTCAACTTAAAAATTACAATGAAAGGATTTAGAACAATTGGGCTTTTTTAAAAAAGTGTATTTATTCTGAGAGGGGGAGAGAGAGAGAGAGAGAGAGTGCATGAGCAAGTGGGGGAGGGCCAGAGAGAGAGGGAAAGAGAGAGAATTCCAAGCAGCCTCTGTGCTGTGAGTGTAGATTTCAACGAGGAACTTGATCCCACAAACCCTGAGATCATGACCTGAACCAAAATCAAGAGTTGGATGCTCAACGGATTGAGCCGTCCAGGCGTCCCTAGAGCTATTAGCTTGATACGTTATTTCTCATGAACAAAAAATAACTTTATATGCTTAAGTAAGTCTTTCCCACAAATACTCATTTATGTTCATAACTTTTCAGGAAGATGAATAGGGACAATCATGGCTGTTTCTGTTCTGTGAACAATACACACAGCAGAATAAGGCGTGCTGAATGGAGCGAGATGAAGAGGGCCTCTAACACAGGAGGGTGGCCTGTGTGCCAAGTCCGAGCCCAAGTGGAACAATGCGGATGTCCACATGTAAGCAGTCCTACGTGGCATGTCACAAGCCCAAACAGAGTGAGGTGGCATTCCCACAGAGAACAGAGTGCAAAGAGGGTAAGAAGAGAACAGAGAAAGGGCAAGGAGATGGGGGGCGGGGGGGAACAGCTTGACTTGGGAGTCAGATTCCAGGGGCGGCGAGAAGGCTATCCACATGAGAAAAGGGGTGGAGGTTATGGAGACGGGTTACACAGAAGAATGATCAAATAATTATCTATATTAAGGAAAATGTTAACCAGCTGTCTGTCAGAGAAGGAAGTTTCAGAAAAGAGAAAACTAGAAGGGAACCTTATGGTGCTGGATTAGAAATTGAAGAATCAGCATGAACTCATTATGTATATATATGTGTGTGTGTATATATATATATATATATATATGTACGTATACATATGTATATATACATATATATATAACATGTATATGTACATACAGAAATATACATGTAAAATGTATATTTTTATTATATCTACATAAAACTATATATTCTCTAGATTTCTTGCTTTTAGGAGGCCAAAACCTGAATAGCAATGAGCATGCCTACTGGTTTTTAAAGAACTTTCCTCCTTGGACAAACAGCTGATTCCAAGTCTGGGGCACGGAAGGTACAAAATGACCTAGAGACATCTTGTTGCAGGAAACATGGAAGTGCTCAAAGACTGACTGGGACATGTCAAAAGGACACAGAAACTGGAAAAGAAACTTGAAATAGTCTGATTTGGGGCAAAGTGAGCATCAAAACAAATGACAGTAACAGATTCATCTTTGAGTAAAGTAGGAATCTGTCAGTCCATATTGATATAAATAAAATAGTAAGTTTAATGAAAAACAAGAATTTATGTAGTCTCAAAGTAACTCATGCAGGGGAGCCCGGGTGGCTCAGTTGGTTGAGTGCCAACCTCGGCTCAGGTAATGATCTCACAGTTTCTGAGTTCAGGCCCCACATCGGGCTCTGGGCTGACAGCTCAGAGCCTGGAGCCTGCTTCAGACTCTGTGTGTGAGTCTCTCTCTCTCTCAAAAATAAACATTAAAAAATTTTTTTTAAATATATTTAATAAAAATTAAAAAATAACTCATGCAAAGTATTTATTAACTATAACGAGAAAGAAAGTAACTTTTTAGTAGAGTCTGATAGCCACCACCTTAATCAAGTGATCAAGTCAAGTCAACATCATCAGTAATGGGATAAATCAATATCAGACACCAACTGAATGCAAGGAGAACACAGCATCATGTCTGTGATATTCCAGCCAAAGATGCACAACCTGAACCTAATTATGAGGAAGTATCAGACAAATCCAAGTTGAGAAACATGCTACAAAATAACTGGCATGTGATCTTCCAAAGTGTGAAGGTTATAAGAGTCAAGGAACTTTTCCAGACTAAGGAGACAACATAGACATGAGAACTTAATGCAATATGCGATTCTGAACTTACCTTTTGATATAAAGCACATTATTGTGACAGCTGGAGAACTGTCATACTTTCAACTCAGGAAGACAGAGTTCTTTGTACCGTGTTTGAAATTTTCTATAAATTTGAAATTGTTTCAAAATTTAAGGTGTATTTTAAAAATCAAAGCAGAAAATACGAGAGACTTTATTTAACTATTTATAAACTATATAACTGTTTATATATACATAAAACATATATATAAATATAAATATATAAAATATATAACTATTTATACAGCTATAAGTCTGGGTTCTCCAACACTATATCGACATCTCACAGTATCTCAGAATAGATCCACATTTTGCTTTTGTCTGAATACCTCCTTTCACTCCTGTATCATTGTATTAACATAGGATAGCTAACATAAGTAAAATGAGCAAAAATAATCTCTCTCATTAATTCTGAGGAATATATTTGGATTGATAAGCAAAAGCAAGGTACTCTGTTCAAACTGAGTTTATGAATGGAAAACATTTTTCAACTATTATATGAACCATGTGTCCCTTTCAAAACTTGAATACTCCATGGGAAAAAAATTAAAACTGTCATTATATATAAGGGCACAGACATAGAACTTTATTCTAGTACCTTATGGTATCACAGTGCTAGAAGGAACATGTCCATCATATGAGAAACTGAGGCAGGGTTAGGGATTATTAGCAAGCAACATGAGACAGAAAACAAATAGTAATTTTATGTAATTTACCAATTTATTCTCTCCTGCTGACTTCAGCTTCTCCTGTAATTTCATGGTGGTCTGTCGGATCCTCTCTATCTCCTCCTGCTGTTTAAGAATTAGTTGTCTTTCCTTTCGAGCTGCCTTATTGGCTTCTTGAAGACGTTTAATTTCTGCCTAAGGTTTAAAGAGTTAGGAGAGGGATTGAGATTTGGAGGACACAAGTCCACAGTAATATTTTAAGAAAGCCCAATCATCACATATATCAAAAATAAAAACATACAGTATTTCAAGATAAAAGTAATAATATTGAAAAAATTTTAAATCGTGAAGGAGGAAAAAAAAAAGAGTCAGATAACCCCATATCATGCTAAAATAATTTAACATTATCCCTTAATTTTAAATAACTATTACTACAACAGACAAATAATTTCCTGTCCTCCTTTTAATTTTTTAAAAATATTTATTTGTGGGAGAGAGAGAGAAAGAGAAAGAGAGGAGAGAGAGAGAGAGAGAAAGAGAGAGATGGAGCATGAGCAAAGGAGGGGCAGAGAAAGAGGGAGACCTAGAATCCAAAGCAAGCTCCAGGCTCTCAGCTGTCAGCACACAGCCCAACGCAGGGCTCAAACTCACGAACTGTGAGATCATGACCTGAGCCAAAGTCAGATGCTTAACCGACTGAGCCACCCAGGCACCCTCCTGTCCCCCTTTTAAACGTAAGATACCCTCCACATTTTTCCATAGTGCCACTCGGTCTTTACACTTGTTTAATAGTTGCATAACAGATAAAGTAGTTAATGGAACCATTATTCTACTGCTAAACTCGGGCCGCTTGTAATTTTTTTATCATCCCAAAGAATGCTTTCATGCCATAACCGTTTCATACTATGGATTTATGGAGAGATTCCAAAGGGTAGGAGAAACAAGTCAGAGAGGATGAATCATATTACGGCCCTCAAAATCATTTAAAGATTGCTTTCAAAAAAGAACTGTCTCTACTTAAATTGCCACCAGAAACAGTTAAGACTTCATTGCACCAAACTCTCCAACCATGGTATTAAGTTTTCTGTTGGCCATTTAAAAAGTGGGCAAAAGGTGATTCACTTCACTGTTAATAATAGTTAAAATTTAAGAGACTGTCATGGTTTTATCATAAATGTGTTTTCATCTGTGTTCCTGTCACATAATAAAGACAAGAATAATTTGCAATTTATAATTTCTTTTAATCATATTTGATTTTTGGAAACACTGAACATGTAGAAAAGTGCATAAAAATATCTAATTTCTAAAATCTCATATTAATAACTGTTAATATTCTATCATATTTTATCACAGTCTTTATTTTGTGAAGCAATAAAACATTACAGATAAAATCAGTGTATGTCCTCTGCCCTAAGTCCTTACAGGTAATCACTACCATGGTATATATCCTTCCAACACATTCTTTTAAAATTCTTCCACAAATATTTACACTTACCTGCAAAAAACATTACATTGTTTGGTTTATGTTTTTAAATATTTTAGAAATAATATCACATATTCATATTTTCAATCTTGCTTTATTTGCTAGTCATTACTTTTGATAGCTCTCTGTGTTGACTTATACCTAAATGCTGCATAACACTGGAGGCATATAATATTTCATGTGTCCATTACCTCTATGTTTGGATAAAGTTGTTGTTTACTATTACAACAATGCTACAATGAAGAGGCTTACATTGTCTGTCTCCTTGGGCACATGTACGGATTTCTCTGGAGCTGAAGTTCTTGAACTAAGGTCCATGGACTCTAGAGGGTTCCCAAGGTCCTTTCAGGGGACTCTCAGGGTCAAACTCTCTTCATAATACTAAGACATTACTTGCCCTTGTTTACTCTTGCTCTCTCGTGAACATACAATAACACTATGCATTTTAAAGAAAATAACTATATTTTCCAAAAAAAAAAAAAAATTGTGAGAAGAGTAGTATTTAGATTTTTCCAAATCTCTTTAATCGTCTGGCTTTTTTTTTTTTTTTAACATCATGCATTGGTCATTTGGAAAATGTCGGTTCAATCAGTTATGCAGATCTTCCTAATGTTGACGCATTTCATTATACGGTATCAAAAAATCACATTCTTTCTTATCACCACAGATCTCAAAAGTTCTTTAGTATTAGGTGGTGGATAGAAATTGTCCAAAATAATAACTTCTTTTTTTTCTTAAATTTTTTTTAATGTTTGTTTATTTTTGAGAGAGAGGCAGAGTGAGAACAGGGAGGGGCAGAGAGACAGGGAGACACAGAATCTGAAATAGACTCTAGGCTCTGAGCTATCAGCCCAAAGCCCAACGTGGCGCTCGAACTCACAAACTACAAGATCATGACCTGAGCCAAAGTGGGACACTTCACTGACTGAGCCACCCAGTTGCCCCCAAAATAATGACTTCTACTTGAAAGTCTGAATTTTGTCATCGCCAACAAATACTGTCACTGCTGCTTTCTCTAAAGTGACAGGCACACTTTGTTCATTTTTGAGAAAATGACTGTCAAATACCCAAATCTGAATAAACAGATTGCCTCTAAATAATTCTTTCAAGGAAAAATGATATTCCATAAAAAAAAAAAAAAAGTAGCTAGTTTAGCTTGCAATTCAAACAACTACACAAATACCTTTCCTTGAGTTAATCACTGTCTTTTGGTATCTAACAAAAGTGCTTACTTCTGGGCTTCCTATTTTTGTCACACAGAGTATGGAAAATGACGAGTACTCAAATGTCAACACTGAGTAAAATTAGCAATTTTTACTACTGAAGACATACTCCAGTGAAACTAGCTTTTTTTTTTTTTTTTTAGCTTCAAGCGTGAGGCGGTGAAAACTATGACAATTACTAGACAGTTTGGTGCCACTGCCCTGATTTGTGCTAAGGCACTAGCAGATTTACACCGTTGTTTTTGTACCACTTAGCACAAATGTCAACACATGGAAAGGGTGAATTCATATCCCACTTTTGGGAAAATAGTTTTGACCTCCTTGATCCATGAAAGGGTATCAGGGACCTGAGAGTTCCATAGAGTACATTTTGAAAAACTGCTATTACAGGTTAGGCCTGGGTTTCTGAACCAATTAATATATAAATTCACCCAATCCAAATCTAGAAGAGCGAAGAAACTGTCTGGAGGCGGTTCTTGGAGGAAAAGGTTTGCTCTTCTTTTCAGAATAAGCCATAAGGTTGTACAAGCAAACTGCTCACTTTAAAATGGTTAATGGTATAAGTGAAATACTCTTTAAAATGGTTATTCTAAGCTATGTGAATTTTATCTCAAAAAAAAAAAAAGAACATAACATAGGAAAATATGTTCTCTCTTTTTTGGATACAGTTGTACAAAGATATGTGGCCAAATTGGTTATAGCCATCTCACTACCAGTCAAAATAATTCTTACTGATACAACCCTAATATGCTTACTTCAGCAGCACATATACTAAAATTGATACAACTGTAATAAATAACTTAGTACATACGTCTTTCCAAGCTGGTATTTTTATTTCTGTAGGGCAACTTTCCAGGAGTAGACAGTTGGTTCAGAGTATTTTTTGCACATTTACTTAAAAAACATTATGAAGTACTATAAACATGATATGTAGAAAAAATTGTCACTCAAACACCAACCACTGGGATTGAAAAGTTTGCCCATATATGTTTCAAATCTTTCTGTTTCAAAAATATATCATTATAGATAAAACTGAACACCCCAATCCCTTCTCCCATTCCCTCCCCAGGAATTTATCATTTTTATATGTACTTTTGTATATGTAAGAGTCCATACGTACAGGAGTGAGTCCATAAAACATACATTTCTGATTCGTGACTTAAAAAATTTATAAGAATGGTATCATACTGTATGTATTCTTTTGCATCCTGCTTTTGTATAAAAGCCAATATTACGATTTTTGATAAAGATCTACTGCTATCACTATTCAACATAGTAGCCACAGTTACATGTAGCTATTTAAATTAAAATTAAATAATATTAAAATTTCAGTTCCTCAGTTGCACTAGCCATGTTTTAAATACTTAAAAATTCCACGTGGCTAGTAGCTACTGTATCAGACAGCACAGATATAGAACATCAATGTCATTTCAGAAATCTCTATTGAACATTACTGAGATGTAATGCATTCGTTTTCCTGCAGTATTGTACTTTCTGGCAGGAACATGCTTCATCTTATCCATTCTCTTCATGAAAAAATTAAGCTGTTTCCATTTTCCTCTGTACACATGTGAAAGCATTTCTAGGATTTATACCAAGACACAGAACTGCTGAGTCCTAGATTATATGTGCTATCAATATAACTAGATATAATGAAACCGCTCTCAAAACGGTTACACCAGTCACCACTCTCACAGGTACACAGACCTGATGTGACAGAACTAGAGACTTAAGAGGCTTCGAATGCAGTATCTCCTTCAAAGCATTTGCCTTTCTTAAGCAGTATAGACAGAAGACTAAGGAGCCAGAAACCTCTCAACACAGTCTCTTATACTGGTAAAATAAGTTTACCTAACTTTCCACTGAGATGCCTAGGGGTTACAACCTAGGGTCAATGAAAAAGCAGAGGCCCAGTAGACTGAGGCCTACTAACTCTGCAACCCAACACTAGCCCAGCTCAGTCCCTGAACGGATTAAGGTGAATAGTTGGGCACTCTAACTGCATGGCAGAGGGAAAAATAAGCCCTCTCTGTGAGAAGATAACATCATTAGGAGCCTTTGCAGTTACTTACACATTTTCCAGCATTGAATAAAAATTTACTAGACATGCAAAGAAAAAGAATCATATGATAATAGAAAATATAAAGAGAAAGCAGTAGCACACACACACACACACACACACACACGCACATACGTCCAAAATCTAGTTAGCAGACAAGAAAGTTAAAATGACTATGAATAACGTGTTCAAAAAAATGTGGGAAAATGTAGAAAAACTGATGAAAAGGTAAAATCTATTAAAAAAAAAGAAGAAAATAGATGTTACAGAAGTAAGAAAAATCACATGAAGAACTCATCAGCTGATTTAACAGAACACATAACAGGACAGAAGATATAACTAATGAATTCAAAGACAGATCAATAGAAACTTTCCAAATTGAAGCATAGTGTTTTTTTATTTTATTGTTTCTAAAGAGGGTGATATAAAAAAACAGAGTAGAAGAGAGATGTGGTAAATGGTCAAAAGGTGTAACATATTTCTACTTGGAGACTGAAGAGAATGAGGGAGAGAGGGGGAGCAGAAGCAACATGTGAAGAGGTAATCTTCAAAAACTGAAATACAACAAACAACAAATTCAAGAAGCTCACCAAATCATAAACAGTATAAAGAGAAAAGAAACCACACCTAAGCACATCTTAGGAAAACTAATGAAAAAATATAAGACAAATTTTTAAAAATGTTTAAAGCAGTCTTTAAAAAAAACATTAAGACAGGGCGCCTGGGTGGCTCATCTGGCTAAGTGGCTGACTCTTGATCTCAGCTCAGGTCATGATTTCACGGTTCAGGGTATCGAGCCCTGTGTTGGGCTCTGGGCTGACAATGAGGAGCCTGCTTGGGATTCTCTCTTTCTCTCTCTCTCTCCCTGCCCCTTCCCTCTTTTCTCTCTCTTTCAAAATAAATAAATAAACTCAAAAAAGTAATTAAAAAAAAAAAAAACATTAAGACAACTGACCTCTTCATAAAAACAATAGAAACTAGTAGACAATGGACAATATCTTTTAAAGTGCTGAAAGAAAATAATTCTATGCCTAGTAAAAATATCTTTCAAAAACGAAGGTGAAACAAGTAGATTTTTAAACTAACAAAAACTGAATGTGCTATCAGCAGGCATGCAGTAAAACATTAGATTCATCAAAATCCAAAGACGTGGGCTCCAAAGTACACTATTAAGTAAGTGAAGGAGCGCTTCGGTGGTTTAGTTGGCTGAGCATCCAACTTCAGCCGAGGTCATGATCTTGCAGTTTGTGAGTTCAAGCCCCACATCAGGCTGGCTGCTATCAGCATAGGGCCCGCTTTGGATCCTGTCATCCCCTCTCTGCCCCTCCCCCGCTTGTGCACTCTGTCTCAAAAATAAACAAACATTAAAAAAAAAAAAAAGGGAAAACAACCCCACAGAATGAGAGAAAATATTTGAAATCTAGCTTTTATTCTACTTTATAAACAGAAAGCTACCGTAACCTTGTAAACAGTTATTTCCTTATTTTAACTAAGCATTTTAAGTTATTCTGACACCAATTTTTCTGTATTAAAAAGACATAACTTCTTTTTTTAAAAAAATATCAAATTTTTAAAGTTCATATGATCAATGATGTTTCCCGGGTGAACTTAAAAAAAAAGCAACTAGTTGAGTAATAATCCAATATATAACTTAAATATTAAGTTCACAGATGATCCAATATGGTGGCTAGCACCTTGCAACAGGTCAATAAGGGAAAAGAACTAGAATCCACTGAATACTTACCAGACACTCTGAAACACATTTTTCACAGATAATAACAGTTAACATTTTTTGGCACTTACACTGCGCCATGATCTGTTGTTGTAAGTTTATTATTTGTATTAATTTATTCCTCCCAACAACCCTACAAAGTATGTTACCATTATTATCCTCAGTTTATAAATAAGGAAACGGAGGCACAGAGAAAGTTAGGTAACTTGTCCAAGGTTATGAAACTAATAATTGGTAGATTTGGAATTTTAACCCAGGCAATCAGACTCTGGAGCTTGAATTCTTAACCACTATACCATGCTACCTCTCCAGGATTCAAATCCTAGGTGTTTCTGAATTCACTGGGCCAAAATATTAGTCAATTTGTAATGAGTATGTCTTAAAAGTCTATTTGGGAAAATACAGACCAAAAAATCAGTCCAAATAGACTCAACAAATATCTTAATTTTTAAAATATGCATTTCAGAAGACTATTTAACAAATGAAGGCAGGTTTGACTCTACATTGTATTAAGTTAGCACTGACACACAATCCTAATTTAAGAGAAACACAGCAGACTACCAAGCAATTTCTGTAATTATAGTAGCATAGGCAAAACGGTGGTACGTATCAACTAAATCTCACTTAAAGTAATAATAAGAAAAAGAGATTAGGCAAAATAATAGATCCCACAACATAACTTGCTGTAAATTCTCTTAAACAGTGTTTTTCCTGACATACCTTCTCTTGCTGCAACCTTAAAAGCAAACCACGCTGTTTCTTCCGAAGTGGGGGCATTTTATCATCTTCTCCTTTGTCTCGTAGATGTCTGCAAATATTTCACAGTGAGACAAAGAGTAGATTAAATTTCTAATCTAATGTCAAGAATTCTTGATCACTGCAAAGTCTCTAAACTAATTTAACATTTTCAAATGTGGAAAACAACTGCTGTACGCAGCAATGGCCATCCCACCAAGTAAATATTTTACTGCACATATAAATATACAAACACTAGACCGGGTCCTTTAAAGATAAAATTGCTTTAAGGAGTTTACAACACAGTAAAGGAATTCAGTATAAAATAACAATCAGTCAAGTGATAAAAGAGAAATGCAAAGAAAATGTTATGAGTAGGAGGTCTCAAAAGCAACAGGATTTAGGGACGACTGCCATATTTCTAGGTTGAGAAACTGGGTTGATCAAATTAAATGTGGAAACAAAAACATCTTTAAAATCAAAGCACTTTCTTTTAATGAAAGAAGAAATTAGAAAGTGAAAACTATATTCACTGAAACAACTTACTTTTTCTGATGCTCTAACCAGGCTAATTCAGCCTTAGTTTTCTCCTTCAAGGCCTTCTCACGGAGACGCAGGAGTGAAGACTGGTGAGCTGCCCTCATTTCCTCTTCTTTCATATACTGTCGAACCATCTCCATCGTAAACTTAGAAAAACTATCTTGTCCTCCTGAGAATGGCATGCTCAGCTCCTAAAGTGAAGATTTTATTTCAAGTTTATCATCATCTAAGTCTCTGGAACTTAATTAACGCTGTTAAAAGAGGCATGCACTTATAAACTATGTACACAGAAAGGCTGCCGACCATGTCAGAGAACATTCTTCAAAAAAGGCACATAAGAGGGAAGAACATTCATCTGCTAATTTATTCAACCAATAACATTTTAACAAACAACTACTGTAAGTCAGGTACTGTCCCAGGGATATAAAGCAGGGTAAGAATTGTCCCTGTTACCCACAAGGCTAACGATTTAGTAAGAAGAATGATAGAAACATAAATTTTTAAATGGAATGAAGTAAGAGTAAAGCAAGTGAAATGCTAGAGACATAACACTGGCTCAGATCCTCGAAGGCCTTTCTATATCATTCCAAGGAATAATAAGTCTTGTGTTGTACTTCGTAAGGAAAGCAAAGCCAGATTCTATAGCAAAAGTATAATATAAAATTGCTATCTTAGGAAAATCATTCCTGGAGATGACAACTGAATTCAAGTACAAAATGTACCCTCATATCTACGAGAGAACACATCCACAACTCTTTATGAAGTAATCTCCACAGGTAAACTGAAGCATACCTTAGCAGAAGACAGTGTTGTCTTTTCTGGAGAAGTTTCATCATCAGAGTCATCATGATGGCCTCTTTTCTTTTCCATGTTAAATCTGCGATGGCTCTCAGAAGGTAGTAAAGATCGAAATGATTTTTCTTCTATTTCATCTTCTGTCATAGATTCATCAAATTTCAGTGAATATTCTGTTGCAATAGAAGTTGAATCTAAAAGAATTTAGAACAAGTGGATTTTATCATTGTAACAGTTTTCAGTAAGTATTCAATTTAGTAGCCCTTGCTGCCTCTTTATGGGACGATCTAACATAAATTCATAGAGCTGATCACTAATAATTGTAGGCCTGGAATAGTTCACTTACCTTACAAACAAGGAAAAAAGTCTCTAAACTATCTAAAAACACTAGTACAAGAAATATGGCAAAAGTGTAATATACTTTATATATAAAGAGCTCTTACAAACCAGTTAGGAAACTACTAAGATTCCTACAGAAAAATGAGAAATGGTCATGATCAGACCCTTCAAAAATACAAAAGGCCAAACTAAGTAAAGAAACAAAAAAACAAAAAAACAACATTTAATATTGCTAGCAAAGAAATGCAAATTAAAAGTTTTTTAGAACTCATCAATTCCATGCTTAACTTAAAACACAACAGCTCTTTTTAGGTTGGTTCTTGTTTGCCTCTGACATGCACTCCCCTTCCTTTCTGTTTTTGGGCACCCTTACTTATTGGTACTACAAGATGCTCCAGGTTCATTTTGCATTTTCCCTGCCCAGTCCTAGAACCAGTCTCATTTCTCCAAAGAGCTCTACTTTCTTTTATTGGACAATATCTACAAACCATAATTATGGGCACTGGTTACTCTTGTTACTGCTAGAGTGTCATGGTTTCTTCACCCTGTCAATGAACAGAGCTAGGTAATATATGCCTGTATACTAGCCCATGTACACACATAATCTCTCTCTCTCTCTCTCTCTCTCTCTCTCTCTCTCTCTCTCACACACACACACACACACACACAAATTGTTCTTGTATCTATCCACCCATCTAAAGACAGATTCACACTGATGTTACTGAGTCCAGCACCACAGGATTCATTCTAGTCTTCTTTTCTTGTGTATCTAACATCCTTTTCCAGCATGAAGAAACTTGACCCCTACCATCATCCAACGTCCATTTACTTATTCGTTCAATCCTAATACATATGTAAAGAACTGTGAACTTGTACCCCTATGAAAAGCTCATTTACCAATCAGAATATACTTTATATACTGTTCCTTTTATATTTAATAGGCTTACAATTTCTACTCAAAAATTCCGTTTTCCAAATTTACTTAGGTCAGCTCCTTTTCCTTCCACTCTCTTCAATGTGGTCATACTATACATTTCTAATAAAGTTAGATTCATTAGTCACAGACTGCATTCCATCCTAGATCCCCCAACATCCTGGTTGATGTGTGTGTATTTAGTATGCACACACTAAAGTTTGCTCTTTGTGATGTACATACAGCTCTAGGGTTTTGACAAATGCCCAGTATCAGTCAATAAATAAAAGAACCATACAGGACATCCCTTATATGACATTTGCTTCACACTGAAAGTTCTCCCATGCAACCTCTTTGTAGTTAACCACTTCCTCTTCTATCTAACACCTGGGAACCATTAATCTGTTTTCCATCCCTAAAGTTTTGCCTATTCCAGAATGTCATATAAATGGAATCATATGATATGTAGCCTTTTGGGGCTTGCTTCTTTTGCTTCACTTAAAATTCATTCATGATGTTGCCTGTTCCTTTTAATTGCTAAATAGTGTTACACCAGTTTGCTTATTCTCCTCATAAGACATCTTCCAATTGTTAGCAATTATGAAAAATGGTGCTATGAACATTAGTGTATAGGCTCTTGTGAGGACCTAAGTTTTCAATATGCTTGCCTAGGCATATTGATTGCTGGGTCACTATAAGATACTGTGAAAATGTCTTACAAAATAGCCATACCATTTGGCATTCTCACCAGCAATGAATTGAAGTTCCTGTTGCTCTGCATCCTTGCACCATTTTGTTGTCAGGTTTTTGGATTTTAACCATTCTAAAAGGCATGTGTACATTCTTGTTGTGATTTTAATTTTCCACTCCCTGGTGACACATGATATTGAATACCTTTCCTAAGTCTATTTGCCATTTGTAGAGTTTCTTCAATGAAGTGTCTGTTCAGATCTTATGCACACTGCTTAATAGGGTTGTTGATTTTCTTGTTGTTGAGTTTTAAGAGTCCTTTATATAAGTCTGGATGTTAAGTCCTTTATCCAACATGTGATTTACAAATATTTCTAACAGTCTGTGGCTTATCTTTTTAATTCTCTTAACAGTGTCTTTCACAGAGCAGTTTTTTAATTTTGATAAAGTATATCCATTTTTTCTCTCATGGATTGTACTTATGGTGTCGTATCTAAGAAATCACTGCCAAATAAAAGGTGACCTGTATTTTCTCCTGTTTTCTTCTACATACTGGTTTTCAATAGGGTTTAGTTTCTTTGGATCTTGGTTGTCCTGTGAATTCTAGTTGCCTTAGTCTCTCCACACTCCTAACTCTACTTCTTCAATTCAGAAAGGCTGCTGGGCTTCATGATGTGCAGCCAGGAGACTCCCCTCAGGCAGTAAGCCCAGACAATCTCAGTGCTCCTCTCACCTGCTTTCCATCTCTCATGAATTGACAGCATTCACTGCCTGATACTCAAGTAAAAATACTTACTTCGCATGTTTTGTCTGATACTTGTTTTAGGAGGGAGGGTAAACCTGGTCCTATTCCTCCATTGTGGCCAGAAGTAGAAGTCCAAGTAATTTAATTTTATATTGTTTAAACAAGTTAAATCTACCAAGAAGTCATGGTTCAAGACATTTCAAATTAGTCACTTGACAATTCTACATTTACAGGTACTGGAACCACGGCAAACACTTGAGAACAACATTAAACAAGTCACAGATGGTTACATCTACTCCTTCTGAGGCTCATGGACACTTTCAATAAATAAATCGGTCTTCGCCACTATAATCACAAACAACTGTTATTAAGATAAAATTTTGCAGGGGTTAAATTCATCCTACAGGAGGAACTTAACAAATAATCTCTTTATTGTTTTCCTCTATCCTTTATTTCTCTCTTTATGTGGAAGGTGTCATTATGAAGTCTGATCCTAAAATGAATTTCGTTAGTCTTTAATTCAGTAATCCATAAAACATTTTCGAAAACATTCTGAAAAACATTCATCGATCAGTATAAAAATATGAGCATGCCTCTTGATATTTAATACTATTACATTAGTCTGCTTGGATTACTATAATAGAACACCACAGACTGCTGGCTTAAACAAACAACAGAAATTTATTTCCTCACAGTTCTGGAGGGTGGAATCCAAGATCAAGGTGCCAACTGGCTTGGTTTCTGATAAAACCGTTCTTCTTAACTTGCAGGTTGATGCCTTCTGTGTCCTCACAAGGCCTTTTCTCTGTGCATGTGCATGCCTGGGGTCTTCTTCTTACCAGAACATAAGTGCCCACTCTTCTGACCTCACTTAACTTTAATTACTTCCTTAAAGGCCCTATCTTCAAATAAAGTCACATTGGAAGTTAGAACTTCAACATATGAATTTTGAGAGGATACAGTTCAGTCCATAACATCCCATCCTCTGGTTCCCCCAAATTAATTCCTTCTTGCACTCAAAATACACTCACCCATCCGAAGAGCCCTCAGAGTCTTAACCCATTCCAACACCAACTACAAGTCTAAAGTCTCATCTAAATATCATCTAAATCAGGCATCCATGAGACTCAAGGTATGATTCATCCTGAGGTAAAATTCCTTTTTAGTTGCGGACCTTTGATACAAGACCCAGTTATGTGCTTCCAAAATACAATGGTGGGAAAGGCATAAAATAGACAATCCCATTCCAAAAGGGATAAATGAGAGAGAAGGGTGATGGGTCTCAGGCTAGTCCAAGACTCCAGTGGAGCAAATTCCATTAGATCTTAAGGCTCAAGAATGACCCTCTTTGGCCAGATGCTCTGCCCTCAAGCCCACTGGGGTGGCCTTGCCTTCTTACCTCTGTGGGCAGAAGCATCTCCTCGGCCACTGGAAACAGTTTGCTCCTGAGGCTGAGAGCAAGGGCAGCCTGGACAAATGAAACCAAAGAGGTGGCCCCATACTCAAACCAATGAGGAGACAGCCTTGCCATGTGGGTTGTATGGCCTGGGCCTGTGGTGGCAATGGCTGCCCTGCTGATCTCTGAATCACCCTCAGGGTCATTCTTTCCTCGTTTTAAAGGAAAAGGCATGTTTACAACCTAGCTCTACCGTCTCATCTGGTAGAATCCCAGAACTCTGAAAGCCTTCGTATATTTCATCCCATCTCTGTGCTCTTTAGTCCTAACTGGCAGTCTCTCTACTCGGATAATCCCATCTCTATTCCTGGCTTCTGCTGAGATGGCTGCTTAAATCCAGGGGTAATCTCTTTACGGAGTGATTATCCAGTCACATCCTTGGTGTTCTCTCCAGAACATGCTTTCTCATTTTTCACAATAGGGACAGTCTGAGAATTTTCCAAATCTTCAAGTTCTGGTTCCTTTTTTAACAATTCCTTCAATTTATCTCTCCTCTCACATTTTACTATAAGCAGTAAGGAGAAACCAGGCCATGCCTTCAACACCTTACTTAGAAATTCCCTCCGCTAACTATCCACGTTCATCTCTTTTAACTTTTGCTTTCCACAAAAAGCTAGAACACGGTTCAGCCAAGTTCTTTGCCAGTTTATAACAAGGACTGCTTTTCTGCCAGTTTCCAATACCAAATTCCTAACTTCCATCTTCATCAGACTTCATCAGAATCATTTTTAACATCCATATTCCTGCCAATAGTCTCTGCAAGGCAACGTGGGCTTTTTCTCACATGCACCTCAACACTCTTCTTGCCTCTAATCACTACCCAGCTCTAAAGCCACTTCCACATTTTTGATACTTGTTACAGCAGCACCCCATTTCTGGGTAATAAGAGCTATATTCATTAGCTAGATTGTATTTGTACTTCTGGGTAACAAGATCTGCATTAATTGTTAACCATTAATTATAGACTGCTTATGCATAAATTATATTCATTATAAAATTACCAAAAAAAATTTAAGGGATGAGAAAAATCAAAATTGAAAAACCTTCTTCTTGTACTCTCAAGACTGCCTTGCCTATCCTGCTCTGAAGACAACAGTTCTAGACCATTAATCAAATACACTGCTTGAGAGCCAGTCATTAAAAAAAAAAGATCCTTAAAGGTGTCATCTGTTGCCAAATTCTGTTTTCTTCATTATGTTGTTTACTACCCACGATTTGATAGGGATACACCTCTTGTTTATGATCCAGGAAGACATAACTAATGAGTTTTAATTTAGTTACTATATCTGACATTATCATTATCTATAAGAAATTGTATCCTTATTATATTATCTAAAATGTAAAGTTCTAATAATGTATTGTTTTTATGATTATATTATATATCGATAATAGGATATTAAGAAATTTTTTTTAATATCTATTTTCCATTCACATGCATGCTGTCCTAGATTTACTTTGCCTCCCCTTAGGATTATGACACACATTAGTGTTTGTTTTCTTTTTTTATATGAAATTTATTGTCAAATTGGTTTCCATACAACACCCAATGCTCATCTCAACAGGTGCCCTCCTCAATACCCATCACCCGCCCTCTCCTCCCTCCCACCCCCCATCAACCCTCAGTTTGTTCTCAGTTTGTAAGAGTCTCTTATGGTTTGGCTCCCTCCCTCTCTAACTCTTTCTTTTTCCTTCCCCTCCCCCATGGTCTTCTGTTAAATTTCTCAGGTTCCACATAGTGAAAACATATGGTATCTATCTTTCTCTGTATGACTTATTCACTTAGCGTAACACTCTCCAATTCCATCTACATTGCTACAAAAGGCCAGATTTCATTCTTTCTCATTGCCACGAAGTATTCCATTGTGTATATAAACCACAATTTCTTTATCCATTCATCAGTTGATGGACATTTAGGCTCTTTCCATAATTTGGCTATTGTTGAGAGTGCTGCTATAAACATTGGGGTACAAGTGCCCCTAGGCACCAGCACTCCTGTATCCCTTGGGTAAATTCCACTGCTGTTGTTTAACATAGTGTTGGAAGTTCTAGCATCAGCAATCAGACAACATAAGGAAATCAAAGGCATCAAAATTGGCAAAGATGAAGTCAAACTTTCACTTTTTGCAGATGACATGATATTATACATGGAAAATCCGATAGACTAACCAAAAGTCTACTAGAACTGATCCATGAACTCAGCAAAGTCACAGGATACAAAATCAATGTACAGAAATCAGTTGCATTCTTATACACTAATAATGAAGCAACAGACAAATAAAGAAATTGATCCCATTCACAATTGCACCAAGAATCATAAAATACCTAGGAATAAACCTAACCAAAGATATAAAAGATCTGCATGCTGAAAACTATAGAAAGCTTATGAAGGAACTTGAAGAAGATATAAAGAAATGGAAAAATATTCCATACTCATGGATTGGTAGAATAAATATTGTTAAAATGTCAATACTACCCAAAGCTATCTACACATTCAATGCAATCCCAACCAAAATTGCACCAGCATTCTTCTCAAAGCTAGAGCAAGCAATCCTAAAATTTGTATGGAACCACAAAAGACCCCAAATAGCCAAAGTAATATTGAAGAAGACCAAAGGAGGAGGCATCACAATCCCAGACTTATTCTCTACTACAAAGCTGTAATCATCAAGACAGCATGGTATTGGCACACACAATCGTGTTTAAAATACTGGCAAGCGGGGGGCGCCTGGGTGGCTCAGTCGGTTAAGCATCGTACTTCGGCTCAGGTCATAATCTCACAGTTCGTGAGTTTGAGGCCTGTGTCAGGCTCTGTGCTGACAGCTCAGAGCCTGGAACCTGCTTTGGATTCTGTGTTTCCCTCTCTCTCTGCCCCTCCCCGGCTTGCACTCTGTCTTTCTCTCTCTCTTTCAAAAATAAATAAACATTAAAATAAAATAAAATAAAATAAAATAAAATAAAATAAAATGAAAAAATAAAATACTGGCAAGGGTAACTGACATAACATGTAACCTTGAAATCGCTTCACCTGGATACATTTAATATCAGATTCTCACACACACACACACACACACGCGCTATCATGTTCTAAGCATATCAACTAGCTCAGCCACAAACATCTCCAAGGGCTCTGGAAGCTTCCCCAAACAAATAACTACACACACACGTGCAAGGAATGTTACCTTTCTCATCAGGAAGAGAGGGTGCGCTGTCACTTCGTAGAGAATCATCTGCAGCGGTCTGAACCTGTTCATCAATAGAACTCTCCATCTTTTCACCATGAAGCTTCCTCTCATTTTCCTTAGAAGACAGAACTGAGGGACTTTCTTGACGGCTGCTACCACTGCTACTTCTGTGTATAGATATTATGGAAACAAACCAAAAACAAGGGGGGGTGAGAAAGTAAGGTTCATTACTTCAAAGTAAACTTATTTGACTAAGGGAGTGTGTCTTATGATCAAGATATGAAATGATGAAAGATGTAACACAAAACATAAAATGCTAAATAGAGAAAAGTCCGAGAAGAAACTGTTTTAGGAAAGATGAGTAGGGGAGAGGAAGGTTTGACTGTTAGTCATGGGAGGCAACCACAATTCTCAGGCTATCACTTTTCTTCCCCCTTCATTTTAAAATCAAGCTACTGAGAAAAGGGGCTTCTGCTTGGCTATTTCAACTTTTCTACAACATCACAATTAATCACAACCTGCTTCAATCCCAACTACTCTACTAGAACTGTTCTTGTAACCTCTACCTAAACTTCAATTGCCAAATCTAATAGATAATTCTTCTGCATGTTGATCTCTACCTCCTTCTTTATAACCTCCACTTGCTAAAGCAAATGTAGTAAAATGTTAACATCGGTGCAATGTGGATAAAAGATATTAACTCTGTATTATTCTTGCAACATTTCTGTAAGCTCAAAATTATATCAAAACTAAATGTCAAATAAAAGACTCTCCTTTGTTACACTCTCTGATTCTACTCTCACCAGCTTTTCTTCCTTTCTTCCGAACAAGTTTTTCTGCTTCTTTCACTTCCTTTTAAATTTTCCTGGCTTTCCTTAAAATGATGGTGACTCCCAGTGTTTTGTTTTTGGTCCCTTTCTGTTTTATGCTACATACTCTCTTTGGCAATCTTATTTATCTCTATAATCTTCTTTTAGCTTGTTTTATTTTTTATTTAATTACATCCAAAATAGTAAGCATATAGTGCAACAATGATTTCAGGAGTAGATGCCTTAGCGCCCCTTACCCATTTAGCCCATCCCCCCTCCCACAACCCCTCCAGTAACCCTCTGTTTGTTCTCCATATTTATGAGTCTCTTCTGTTTTGTCCCCCTCCCTGTTTTTATATTATTTTTGTTTCCCGTCCCTTATGTTCATCTGTTTTGTCTCTTAAAGTCCTCATATGAGTGAAGTCATATGATTTTTGTTTTCCTCTGACTAATTTCACTTAGCATAATACCCTCCAGTTCCATCCACGTAGTTGTAAATGGCAAGATTTCATTCTTTCTGATTGCCAAGTAATACTCCAGTGTGTATATATACCACATCTTCTTTAGCCATTCATCCATTGATGGACATTTGGGCTCTTTCCACACTTCGGCTATTGTTGATAGTGCTGCTATAAACATTGGGTGCATGTGTCCCTTCGAAACAGCACACATATATCCCGTGGGTAAACGCCTAGTAGTGCAATTGCTGGGTCGTAGGGTAGTTCTATTTAGTTTCTTGAGGAACGTCCAAACTGTTTTCCAGAGTGGTTGCACCAGCTTGCATTTCCACCAACAATGCAAAAGAGATCCTCTTTCTCCACATCCTCGCCCACATATGTTGTTGCCTGAGTTGTTAATTTAGCCATTCTGACAGGTGGTAAGGTGGTATCTCATTGTGGTTTTGATTTGTATTTCCCTGATGATGAGTGATGTGGAGCATTTTTTCATGTGTCAGTTGGCCATCTGGATGTCTTCTTTGGAGAAGTGTCTATTCATGTCTTTTGCCCATTTCTTTACTGGATTATTTTTTTTTTCAGTGTTGAGTTTGAGAAGTTCTTTATAGATTTTGGATACTAAGCCTTTATCTGATATGTCACTTGCAAATATCTTCTCCCATTCTGTCAGTTGCCTTTTAGTTTTGCTGATTGTTTCCTTCGCTGTGCAGAAGCTTTTTATTTTGATGAGGTCCCAATAGTTCAATTTTGCTTTTGTTTCCCTTGCCTCCAGAGACGTGTTGAGTAAGAAGCTGCTGTGGCCAAGATCAAAGAGGTTTTTGCCTGCTTTCTCCTCGAGGATTTTGATAGCTTCCTGTCTTACATTTAGGTCTTTCATCCATTTTGAGTTTATTTTTGTGTATGGTGTAAGAAAGTGGTCCAGGTGCATTCTTCTGCATGTCGCTGTCCAGATTTCCCAGCACCACTTGCTGAAGAGACTGTCTTTATCCCATTGGATATTCTTTCCTGCTTTGTCAAAGATTAGTTGGCCATACGTTTGTGAGTCCATTTCTGGGTACTGTATTCTGTTCCATTGATCTGAGTGTCTGTTCTTGTGCCAGTACCATACTGTCTGGATGATTACAGCTTCGTAGTACAGCTTGAAGTCTGGGATTGTGATGCCTCCTGCTTTGGTTTTCTTTTTCAAGATTGCTTTGGCTATTCGGGGTCTTTTCTGGTTCCATACAAATTTTAGGATTATTTGTTCTAGCTCTGTGAAGAATGCTGGTGTTATTTTGATAGGGATTATGCATCTCTATAATTTTAACTATGGTCATTTAGATTGAGCCTCAAATCTGTATCAGCTAGCTTTGTCCTTCCCCTGACTTTCGGCCTTAAATTTCCAAATGCTCAGCAAACTTGTTTTCGAAGTCAGTGTTTTCCTTTCTCCCCCTTTGCTTTCCTAAGTTTATTCATTCATTTAAATATACATGGAGAGACATAGCCAATCACAAGCCGTGTTTTGAGAGCCTCTGCATGAGTTCTCTCCTCTTCTGAAATGCCCTTCCTTCCCTGTCTGCCTAATAAACTGCTAATTTAAGACTCAGTTCAAGTATCATTTCTGCAAAGTGCTTGTGGATACCTTCTCCCACTCCCAAGGAAGATTTGGTCACCTCTGTATCTGTATTTATACTGGGTTTTTTTGTGTAGGTTTCTAAAATAGTATTTATCAGAATATTGTGCAATTATATGTCCAGTTTAATAATGTTTTTGAAAGTATAAATCCTATAATATAGCTATAAGGTAAAAGATATAATGCAGGAGCCAGCAAGTGCTTTAAAGTCAGAAGGATATGGGATTAACCTCAGTTATTCCATTCAGCAGTATGTACCAGTAATCACTCACTGAATAAACATGCAGTAGATTGCCTGCCTTCTGTGTGCTAGGCATTTTGCTAAGTTCTAGGGATAGCAGTCCTCATTTGGATGGCTATGATAAAAAAGACGGGCACATGGGTGGCTCAGTTGGTGAAGTGTCTGACTTTGGCTCAGGTCATGATCTCATGGTTAGTGGGTTCGAGCCCCAAGTCAGGCTCTGTGCTGACAGCTCGGAGCTCAGAGCTCAGAGCTCAAAGCCTGCTTTGGATTCTGTGTCTCCATCTCTCTGCCCCTCCCCCACTCACGCTCTATCTCTCTCTGTCTCTCAAAAATGAATAAACATTAAAAAATTTTTTAAAAAGTATGTGTTTATATATACAATGGAATACTACTTGGCAATGAGAAAGAATGAAATCCTGCCATTTGCAGCAACGTGGATGGAATTGGAGGGTATTATGCTAAATGAAATAAGTCAGTCAGAGAAAAACAGATATCATATGTTTTCACTCTATGTGGAACTTGAGAAACTTAACAGAAGACCATGAGGGAAAGGAAGGGGAAAAAATTAGTTACGAACAGAGAGGGAGGGAGGCAAACCATAAGAGACCCTTAAATACAGAGAACAAACAGAGGGTTAATGGGGAGGGGAGATGGGGGGAGAGGGGAAAATGGGTCATGGGCATTGAGGAGGGCACTTGTTGGGATGAGCACTGGGTGTTGTATTTAAGTAATGAATCACAGGAATCTACCCCCAAAACCAAGAGCACACTGTATGTTAGCCAACTTGACAATAAATTTTATTTAAAAAGAAGGAGGAGGAGGAGGAGGAGGAGGAGGAGGAGGAGGAGGAGGAGAAGTGATTGCTAATGGATACAGGGCTTCTTCTGGGGGTGAAGAAAATGAAGGCCTCAAAGAACTTCTAGTCTAGTCCGTAACTGACAAATAAAGGAATGGGATATAGAAGGCAGCAGAGGCTGTAACAGTTACATTTGGAGTGCTATGGGAGAACACATAGAAGGCATTATCTAGAGCAGACTGATTCTTGGAGGGGCAGTAAAAGTAAACTCAATGAAATAGAGGAGAGAAGGTCTAGAAAACAGGTACATCATATGTAATGGTACAAAAGACAGAGAGAGCATGGTTCTTGTAGAGAATTAGAATAGAGTAGTTACAATTAGTGGAATATGAAAAAGGGGAAAATGCCAAGAGACAGGGCTGGCATGGACCAAAGCCGCAATAATAAAGGAACTTTCATGCTCTACTAAGTGGCTCTAAAGAAATACCGAAGGTTTCAAACAGGTGAATAGCAAATTGACTGCCGGGGCACCTGAATGGCTCAGCTGGTTAAGCGTCAGACTTCAGCTCAGGTCATAATCTTTCAGTTCATGAGTTTGACCCCCGCATCGGGGACTATGCTGACAGCACAGAGCCTGGAGCCTGCTTCAGATTCTGTGTCTCCCTCTCTCTCTGCTCCTCTCCTGCTCACGCTCTGTCTCTGTCTCTCTCTCTCAAAAATGAATAAACTTGAAAAAAAAAAAGCAAATTGACTGCAAATTTTAGAAAAATCACCTAGTTACCATGTGGTTGTACAGAGACTGGGGAAAGGTAAGAGAACAGGGAAACCTATCAGGAATCCCCTGTAGTAACCCAGTGGACAGTGGACAGCCTAAATGAACAAAGTATCAGTGAAGCTTAAATGAAAATCATACAGCTCCAGAGATATAGCAGATACTTAATACCCAACAATAATGCTTTTTAGTCTCATGACTTTATTTTTTGGTATTATTTACTTTTGAGAGACAGAGAGCACAAGCAGGGGAGGGTCAGAGAGAGAGGGATACACAGAATCTGAAGCAGGCTTCAGGCTCTGAGCTGTCAGCACAGAGCCCGATGTGGGGCTAGAACCCACAAACTGTGAGAACATGACCTGAGCCGAAGTAGGACGCTTAACCAACTGAGCTACCCACGCACCCCTCATGACTTAATTTTTTTAACTGAGGTTTTACTTTGACAATGTGGGTATCCTACCTGGAGGAATGCTAGAAAAGTGGCTTTGAAAATCTTCTAACCCAAGGACAGAATTGAAAACTACAGATATTAATACCACACAAGAACCAATGACTAAGTATTCGATCTTCTTTTATGATGATAAAAATTAGCAGATGCAGTAATGTCAAGAAATATGGATGTTAGCAAAGCAATGGACAATAAATATAGACCTTGGAGCCAGATAAACCAAGGTTCAATTCCTTGGTGTGCCACTATCTATGTGACCTTGGGTGAGTTTCTAACAGCTCCATGAGCCTCTGTTCCCTACTATAAAATGAGGGCAGTATCTGTTTTGGAAGTGGTTAAAATTAAACGTAGGAAAAACAAACTTACATAGTGCTTGTACAATGCAGGCTCCCAAGGAATGGTAGTTACATTACTACAAAGAGCAACTATTTTATAAATCAGCTAATCAAATGGGGAAGTCCTAACTTTGAAGGGGAAAAAACTATTTCATATAAAGAAATGAGATTAAAAGTAAAAAAGAAAAAGCAATGTCTAAGCCATTTATCAGATTTTACTAAATCATACTGTTTTTACCTTCGATCATGATTCTTATATCTTGATGACTCAGAATAACTATCATATGAAGGGGAATACTTCTGATGCTTTGAGTCAAGGGTCCCTTCTTTACTCTGGGAGAGTGAAACAGATGGACTTTTCCTACAAAGACAAAAAAACCTGATTAAATATTTGAAGCCTGTAAATAAGAGAAGGGCTTTAAAAACCATTTAACATCAATACGAGATAAAATCTTGAATAAACAGAAATTCTGAAACAGCTATTACAAAGTATCTGAGAAAGGCATTCACTCATAGAAAATAGTATCTTCTGCTTTCACCCCAGGTATCAATAAATATAAATAGCCTTAAAATTGATGAATCAGAGACGGTCAAAATGTGATGTGAAAAAAAAAAACTACACAAGCATGATCACATCACCCAGGCTGCCTAAAAATTCTCAAATGACTTTTCATTGCTCCTAGAATAAACTCCAAAATCCTCTGGGTCTGCGATGCCCTACCATACTCCGGTCCCTGCACTATCTCCTACCATTCTCCCCTTTGCTCTCTGCCTCCAGTCACATTAGTCTTCCCTCATTTTCTCTTCCTACCTTTGCGTGTACTGACCTGCCTATTCTTTCTCCTTTACATCACTCACTCCTTTTCACCCACTAGATCTCCCCATAACTTCACTTCCTCAGGAAAATCTTCTCTGATGTCCCTGCATCCCCAAGCTATTCAAATTCCTTTGTCACATATCTCAGGGACATATGTTCTTTTCTCTTGTAACACTTAACCTGTTTGTAAGTGTGACTTCACTTAAGTGAATATTTGATTACAATATCTATCTCCCCCCCAAACTGTATGCCTGTAACTATATTCCCAGTACGCACAACAGTGCCTGGGACATAGTAGACACTCATTGCACATTTGCCGAATGACTGAATATTAACCTATCTGCTTCAGCTCTGGTCCTCAGCTGTTTCACGAAGTCGGGAGCATGCTGCCGCTGGTGGTCATACAGCGTTGCTAGGGGAGCTCCTGAAGCAGTAATGGCATCTGAGATATGAGTCCGAGTCAACTCTGCCATCTAAATAAGAACACACACAAGGCAAAAGCAGACATTAAAAAATGGTAACATCACAGAAACTGAGAAGGAGCATAGTGTCTTTGAAAGGTCACTGGATTGAGGGGCGCCTGGGTGGCTCAGTCGGTTGAGCATCCGACTTCGGCTCAGGTCATGATCTCACAGTTTGTGAGTTTGAGCCCCGCGTCAGACTCTGTGCTGACAGCTCAGAGCCTGGAGCCTGCTTCGGATTCCTTGTCTCTCTCTCTCTGCCCCTCCCCCGCTCACACTCTGTCTCTGTCTCTCCTTCAAAAATAAATAAACATTAAAAAAAAAATTAAAAAAAAAAAAAAAAAGAAAGGTCACTGGATTGAGAGCAAGTTAATTCTGCCATAATAGGTAAAGTGCCGTGGGCAAGTCATTTAGACTCTTTTAGTGTCAATAGCTTCCTTATAAAAACAAAGAGTTGGATGGAGCACATGATTTCTAAGGGTTCATCCAGTTACAGCACTATGAATTAAGACAAAATCTTCAAGTCATATAATAGGCCATAGTAAACCAAAAATTAAATCTTCCTTCAAGAATCAATTCAATTACTACTTCCTATCTGTTTTCTGACCTACAATGTCAAGTGTTTTCCCTATTATTAGGCACTTCTGCGAAGGCTCCATGTATTACTCATCTGGTATTTATTCAGTCACTGCCTTGACAACTTGAAGCGTTTTTGAAATCTTTGTTAGTGTTGTCTAAAATTTTCTTAAAATAATTCAAACTTCTTTGCACAATCCCACTGTACCCAACACAGGTTTGTGGCTTTTTAGTAACATCCACATGCAGCCAAAAATCCATGCATAACTTTTGACTTCCCCAGAATTGAACTAATAGTCTACTGTTGACTAGAAGCCTTACCACTAACATAAAGTTGATTCACACATATTTGGGACATTATATATATTATATACTACAGTGTATATATGTATAATTGGGTATATATGTATAATTCTTACAATAAAGTAAGCTAGAGGAAAGAAAATGTTATGAAGAAAATCCTAAGGAAGAAAAATTACATTTATAGTACCGTAAGGTATTTGTCAAAAAAATTTGCAGTTGACCTTTACAGTTCAAATGCATGTTTTTCAAGAGTCAACTGTATTCTTTCTTTTTTAAAGTTTATCTATTTATTGAGAGAGAGAGAGAGAGAGAGGAGGAGGAGGAGAAAGAGAGAGAGAGAGAGAGAGAGAGAGAGAGAGAGAGAATCCCAAGCAGGCTCCGCAACAGTGCAGAGCCTGACACAGGACTTCATCCCACCCATAAGATCATGACCTGAGCCAAAATTGAGAGTCAGACGCCTAACCCACTGGGTCAACCCGGCGCCCTAAGAGTCAGCTGTAATCTATTTCTTGATTACGGTGGCGTTTATAGGGATGGATAGATAGATAAAAAAGACACAGATATATATATAGATATGGTAGCTACATCTATTTGACAAATGTATCTTACATATGTATCAAAACTCATCAAACAGTATACTTATAATGGATATATTTTATTATTAGTAAATTATACATCATAAAATCAGTATATATATTTGAAAGATTTTATTTTTATATGTATGTATGTATTTGAGAGAGAAAGAGAGAGCAGGGGACAGGCAAAGGAAGAGGGAGAGAGAGAGGATCTTAAGCAGCCCCACGTCCAGCACGGAGCCTGACGCAGGGCTCCATCTCACCCCCATGAGATTGTGACCTCAACTGAAATCAAGAGTCAGACACTTAACCAAATGAGCCACCCATGCCTCATAAAGTCAATATATTTTTTAAAAGCTTACTCTAGGACAGACATTTAGAGTTTCTCCATCTCTTTTTCCAGCGTCTGTATCACTCACATGTATAATATACTACAATAAATGGTGCCTCTTTTTTTTTTTTTTTTTAATTTTTTTTCAACGTTTTTTATTTTTATTTTTGGGACAGAGAGAGACAGAGCATGAATGGGGGAGGGGCAGAGAGAGAGGGAGACACAGAATCGGAAACAGGCTCCAGGCTCCGAGCCATCAGCCCAGAGCCTGATGCGGGGCTCGAACTCACGGACCGCGAGATCGTGACCTGGCTGAAGTCGGACGCTTAACCGACTGCGCCACCCAGGCGCCCCAAATGGTGCCTCTTAATTCAATAGTGTATGGCTCCCACTGAAAGTCACTGATTAAAAGTATGTATTTGCGGGGCACCTTGGTGGCTCAGTCGGTTGAGCATCTGACTTCGGCTCAGGTCATGATCTTGTGGTTCATGAGTTCGAGCCCCACGTCAGGCTTTGTGCTGACAGCTCGGAGCCTGGAGCCTGAAGCTTCGGATTCTGTGTCTCCCTCTCTCTCTCTCTGCCCCTCCCCTGCTTGCACTCTGTCTCTCTCTCTCTCTCTCTCAAAAGTAAACATTAAAAAAAATAATTTAAATAAATAAATAAAATAAATCTTTGAAAAAAAGAAAGTATGTATTTGCTAGATGTTAGAAACCCATTACGGTGACGACCAAATTTACTCAGCATGACTAAAAAGAAAAGGGCTCTCAATGGCTCTTACTTCACAGATTTGGCGAGCTGCATCTGTGGTGAGGCGAGCAGTCTCTGTTTGCTGAGCAGCTATTTTACAAGTTGCTTCCTGCAGGACTTCGGTGACTTCCCGCTGTGACTTGACCACCTGCTGTAATGATTCTGCATGGACCTGAAAATAAAAAGGAGCAAAAAGAGAGCTTATGTTATGTTATGTCACAGTCTCTCCCTACCCCAAATTAGCTTTAATTTGTAAAATTGTTTCATGGATCAAATGCCTTGTAAAATAAAACATTAGACTATTATCTGGGTTTCTTGTCTTAAAATCTAGAGTCTTAAAATCACTGCTGGAGTTTAATTTTTAACTCCAGTGTTCATGAGTTGAGGTTTCTTTAAACAAGTAACTGCAGGGCACCTGGGTGGCTCAGTCGGTTAAGTGGCCGACGTCGGCTCAGGTCATGATCTCTCGGTCCGTGAGTTCGAGCCCCGCGTCGGGCTCTGTGCTGACAGCTCGGAGCCTGGAGCCTGTTTCAGATTCTGTGTCTCCCTCTCTCTGACCCTCCCCCGTTCATGCCCTGTCTCTCTCTGTCTCAAAAATAAATAAATGTTAAAAAAGATTGTTTTTAAAACAAGTAACTGCTATGTACCTCAGTTGCCGCTTCTCTAAATTGGGGATAAATCCTGACTAATTTATTTCACAGGAATCAAATGACAGGAAATTACCCCATATGGCATAACGTATGAAAGCACTATTATTTACATCTTTTCTTTTATACTCCTATATAATTAAAAGAATACTAACACCATTTCAAAGATACAAATTTAGGTACAAATAACCGGTACCTGTTGCAAAAATAAGTACCTGAGCTGCTTTGTTTCGGGTTTCTTCTAATTGTCTCTGACACTCCAGAGCCTCTTGTTCAGCCTTCAATTTCAAAAGGGCCAAGTCTCTTTCATGGCGTTGCTGCTGCGCCTTCAAAATAAAAAAATGATCAACTATTAATTCTAAGACGCTAAACTATTTTAACACAATGACTATATAACACGTAATGCTATTTTCCTAACACAAATTTTTTGAAGCAACCAATGAGAGCTTAAAGGAAAGACAGCAAATAGGATGGACACAAATCATTTATCAAAGACTTAATGACCACCTACTATGTGTCAAATAATGTAGTAATATAAAAAATTTCCAAGGCACACAGGACTAAGAACTCATACTAAAAAGCTGGATTCAAAGCAAAATCGATAGTACCTCTTTTTTTTTTTTTTTTTTTAAACGTTTATTTATTTTTGAGACAGAGAGAGACAAAGCATGAACAGGGGAGGGGCAGAGAGAGAGGGAGACACAGAATCTGAAACAGGCTCCAGGCTCTGAGTGGTCAGCACAGAGCCCGACGCGGGGCTTGAACTCACAGACCGTGAGATCATGACCTGAGCCGAAGTCGGACGCTTAACCGACCAAGCCACCCAGGCGCCCCAGTACCTAACTCTTTAGAAGAGATTAAAATGTCCTATGTGTAAACATAAAGATAACACCTCACATCTCAGAATTTTATGATTCCTTTATTTTGGCTGTGAAGGAGCAGTTTCATAAAAATGTTGCCCCAAAGAAGGTCTCCTTCTCACCAGGACCCTTTGTTTCCATTATTCCATACAATGCTACCTATAAATTTATATTTTTTTCATTGGTTCTGGAATAGTGCTAAATGTAGGTTTTCTAAAGGTGGTGAGGTTGTATATAAAGTTAATCAATGCCCTGCACAAATACGAAAGCCCAGAATTATAATTATATTCATAAAATGGTAGAAAAACTCAGTGCTTTTTTGGATTCCTAGGTAAGCATGGCTCTGGGGTCATTTCTCCATTCCAGTGACATAACCACCATAGTTATTATAAGTCCCTCCCCCTTCTCCTGAAGGGAACACTTGGAAATGTCTGGGAAATTTTTGCTGTCATGACTGGACAGTACTACTGTCATTTGTTGGGAGAGGTGCTGGAATGCTGAACTTCTTGCAAAGTATGGGACAATTCCACACAAAGAACACTCTTTAGATATTTGGGAAGGAACAACTACAAAATAAAATCGGGAAAAAAAAACTATTTACAACAGCACCAAAAGACATAAAATATTTGGGAAGAAATTTAAAAATGTGTAAGATCTTGGGGCACCTGGGTGGCCCAGTAGGATAAGTGACCAACTCTTGATTTTGGCTCAAGTCATGATTTCGCAGTTCGTGAGTCTGAGCCCCACATCAGGCTCTGTGCTGATGGTGCAGAGCCTGCTTGGGATTCTCCCTCTCTCCTCTCTCTGCCCCTCCTATGTTCTCTCTCTCTCTCTCTCAAAATAAGTAAAATAAACTTTTAAAAACATTTTTTAAATGTGTAAGATCTTTACACTGAAAATTACATTGCTGAAATATTTTTAAAACCTAAGTAGACACAGATATCACATTCATGAATTAGAAAATGCCACTGTTAAGATATAAAGTCTTGAGAATGTAAGCTGGTGCAGCCACTCTGGAAAACAGTATAGAGGTTCCTCAGAAAACTAAAAATAGAACTACCCTATGGCCCAGCAATTGCACTACTAGGTATTTATCCAAGGGATACAGGTGTGCTGTTTCGAAAGGACACGTGCACCCCCATGTTTATAGCAGCACTATCAACAATAGCCCAAGTATGGAAAGAGCCCAAATGTCCATCAACAGATGAATGGATAAAGAAGATGTGGTATTGGTATACACACACACACACATACACATACACACACACATACACACACACACACACACACACACACACACACACACACACAGGAGTATTACTCAGCAATCAAAAAGAATGGAATCTTGCCATTTGCAACTACGTGGATGGAACTGGAGGGTATTATGCTAAGTGAAATTAGGGCAAGACAAGTATCATATGACTTCACTCATAAGAGGACTTTAAGAGACAAAACAGATGAACATAAGGGAAGGGAAGCAAAAATCATATAAAAACAGGGAGGGGGACAAAACAAGAGGCTCTTAAATATGGGGAACAAACAGAGGGTTACTGGAGGAGGTGTGGGAGGGGGGACAGGCTAAATGGGTAAGGGGCACTAAGGCATCTACTCCTGAAATCATTGTTGCACTATATGCTAACTAATTTGGATGTAAATTTAAAAAATAAAATTAAATTAAACAAATTTTTTAATGTTATATAGCACACACAAAAAAACAACTATAAAGTCTACCCCCAAATTGATCTGATTCTTTTTTTTTAATAATTTTTTTAAATAAGATTTCATAACTTGGGCATTACACTTAATTGAGATTTCTAGATTTTCTTGGAAATCATCTATAGATTCAATGCCATTCAAATCAAAATTATACCACGCATTTTTTTTCCTTTTCTTTTTTTTTTTTTTTGTATAAACTGATAAAGTGATTCTAAAAGTTATGTAGAAATGTAAAAAAAAAAACCTAAAATGGCCAAAACCACCTTGAGAAAGAACAAAGTTGAAGTAATTACACTCTGATTTCATGACTCACTCTAAAGACATGTTAAAACAGTATGGTGCTGGAGTTAAGGATAGACAAACAGATCAATGGAAAAGGACAGAGTCCAGAAACAGATTGACACATAAGTGACTACTTAATTGTTGATAAAGGTGCCTAGGTAATTTAAGTCTTTTTAAGAAAATAGTGATGAAACAACTGAAAATCTACATGGAGGAAAAGATAAACTTTGGTCCCTTCTTCACACCCCATAATTAACTTGAGATGGTTCACACACTTAAATATAAAAGCCAAAACTATAACACTTTTTGGAAAAACATAAAAGAATATTTTTGTTACAGTACCTTAATATCTTAGGATAGGCAAAGATTTCTTAGAAATCAAAAGGGACTACCATAAAAGAAAAAAATTAAAAACTAGATTTCATTAAAACTAAAATATTCTGCACTTCAAAAGATAGTTTAAAAATGAAAGGGCAAAAAAGAATTTTTTTTTTAATTAAAAGGCAAGCCAAGGACAGGGAAACAGTACTTGAAATATATCTGAAAAGGACCTGTGTCTAGAATATATAAAGAACTCCTACAACTCAACAACAACCTTATTATGAAATAGGCAAAAAATCTGAATATTCACAAAAGACAATGTGGGAATGGTCAATAAATACACAAAAAGATTATCAACCTATCAGTCATAAAAGAAACACAAATTAAAACCACAATGGGCCACTACTTCACTCTCACTAGGATGCCTAGAATAGCAAATGACAGCAAGGACAGGGAGCAACTGGGACTCTCACATGAGAGTCAGATGTTACAACTACTTTGGAAAACAGTATAACAGTTTCATACGAAGTTAAACATACACTTTTACTTGACCCAAGCAATTACGCTCCTGGGTATTAAAGCAAGAAAAATGAAAGCATATGTTGAATACAGAGTTGTAAAAAATATTCATAACAGGAATATTTATAATAGCCCCAAACTGGAAATAATACCAATGTACATCAACAGGAGGAGGGATAAACAAACTATATTACACTGATCAATGGAATATTACTCAGACAAAAATCAACACAAACAAAACAATGGATACTGCAAGGATGAATCTTAAAAACATTATACCACATAAAATAAGCGAAACACAACAGAGTACAAAGTATATTTCCATTTATATGAAGTTTTAGACCAGGCAAAAATAAAACCACAGTGATTAGGAATCAGAACAGTAACTCTCTAGGAGAGAGGATTAACTAAAAAGGACCATGGGTGAACTTTCTGAAGTGACAGAAGTATTCTATATTTTGATTAAGGTGGTGGTTATACTGATCAAAACCAATCGAACTATGGAACACTTAAAATCTGTATATTTTAGTATATTGTAAATACTAAGTTTTATTGTTTTTGTTTTTTTTTTAAAAGATAACCAACAGAACTTTTATGTAGGAACACTACGTAGACCTTTATTAGATGTTTATTCGCTAAGGAAAAGTGCACATTATCCTGGCTTTACCAAATACCTGGATCTCAGAAACTTTTCTTTCTGGTACAAATAAAACATTAAAAGCAAAAACAGAAATAAAAGGTCATCTCTGACTTGTCAGTGAAAAAGACAATACTGAGACCTGTCCGATTAGCTGATGTTCACAGTCATTTTAAAAAGCAGAGAACAAGGAAAATAAAGGATTTGAGAGAGAATGACTGAATTACTGTTTTGCTGCCAAATGTCAGATGTTTCATTTTCTTTTTAGTACTCTGTGTGATAGTTTTCCCACAGTTATTTATAGGTGCTGTATGTCACGCTATTTTTTTCTACTTGGCAGGATAAAGTTTTGTGTGTTGCTGTTGTTACTGTTTTTGTCGTCTACCTCATCATTGAAACGATTTTAAATAGAAAAAGAAAAAACCCAGAAAGCTAAAGAAGAAAACTCCACAAATACCTTTATGATCTGAGCCAGAGACACGCTCTCCTGCTGAGCCAGCGATATGCCCCTAACTCTCTCCACATCTGAGAGCTGGCGCACGGACTCCTCAATGGCACTCAAGTAACTGAGTTCTGCCGCCATTCGATGCTGGAGGCCAGCAGGAGAAAAGCGCTTAGAACCTGGAAGGCATAATAACTGTCAAATGTAAAAAAGCTCACGTGAAGCAACATCTCAGATTTCTGATATTCATTTCTTGTCTTATGACCCAAAACGCGGGCGCCTGGGTGGCTGGGTCAGTTGAGCTGCAGACTCTTGATTTCAGCTCGGGTTGTGATCTCAGAGTCGTGGGATCGAGCCCCAGGTGGGGCTCCACACGGAGCATGGAGGCTACTTAGGATTCTCTCTCTCACTCTCTGCGCCTCTCCCTGCCTCACGCTCTCTCTTTCTCACTCTAAAATTAAATTAATTAATTAATTAAGAGCCAAAAGAGTTTGTTTTCCATTGTGGGAAAAGACAGTGACTTATTAATAGTACAATGTACATTTTTCAGGTGTGTTTGACTAATGCTGACAAAACGGGGAAAATCACCACTGCTGAATCTGTACTTCTTTTCCTGCATAGTTTTTAATACTTCAAAAAGTAATCACATTCACTTGAGATAACATTTCCCTACAGTTCGGCTGAAAGAAAAAGGATTTTAAGGGAAAAAAATAGTACTTGAAATTACAACTACATGGATCTACTTGCCTGGTGCCGAGGCCATCTCTGAGGGCGTTCTGCTGGCAGGAGGGTTCATGTCAGTAAAAGGTGCATTAGGCTTAAATCCTGTCACAGATGGAGGCATTATTACCGAAGATTTAGATCTTTCCAATGAAGTTCCTGGAAGGTCAAACTGCAACAATTTCTGGGAACTTGGAGATAGGGGAGAAGTTGGAGTTTTCTGAGATCTTCCCTTGTCTGATGAGACACTAGAAGTTTTGTTTTATAAAGATGTTAGAGAAAGGAAAACTACTTCAAGAACCAGCTAAACATTTCATAAGAACAGCATGCATTACATTCTGTATCTAAACGCTAGCTTTTAAAGGCTGTGTGTGATTCAGGCTTTCAATCATTGAACACAGTCGCCATGTTGAGTGAATGACTAGGACTAGGTCTCTAACTGCCAGATCTGCAGTGGTGAATGAGCAAGGCACAAACCCTGCCCAAAATAATAAAATAGAAAAGGAGTCTCAATTAAATTGGCACTTAACTCTTTCCTCTACAATGTACATATATAATAAATCACTTATTATAGTGGAGGCAAAACCTTCTAATATACTTAGACCTTGTACAGCAATAAAATTATAGCTATTTATAAAAGGTACAGTCAAGCCTATCTTATAAAAAATGTCTTAAAATATCTCTGAAAGAGAATAAAGTATAATTTTGTATTAAAAATCAAATGACAAAACTTCTCTTTTGTTATCTGTCTTAACCCAGAGCCACAGCAAAAAGTTACTTTCATATTAACCATATTTAAGTACTTTATATATATTCATTTGTTTCCATCTGCCTTTTAATGCTACAGTTCTTTCCTGAACTTTCTAATATGAAGTAATCCCTCAGAAGCAGTCTGACTGGAATAACTCTTAAGGTATTTATTTCAACAGAAGGCACAGGTCTAGTCCCTCTCTGAGAAATTTGGCTCATATTAAAGTTACTATTTCTCATAACAAGAAGATGTTGTCAAGCACTAAACATTTATTTATTGAATAAATTACTTAAGGTACTCCATAAAGCATGTTAGCCCAGTTAACATATTCCTAACACAGTAAAACAAGTTTACTTTTAGCTTTAATAAAACCAGGAGATAGTTTTCAAAGGTAGACATTTCTCCTACACCCAGCATATAAATATTTGAATTAAAGTAGTCTTAAGAGGCACTTCCTTGTTTACCGTGACCTTTAACTTACTATTCATGGTTTATAGAAATACTATTTCTAGTAGTCTGACAACTTCATTTATGGAACATAAAAAGAATTTTATTACTTCTGTCTAATAGATTTCCAAGAAAGAGTTACAACACAATATCAAAACCAAGTACTCTGCCTGAACCTCACCTTACAGTTTTATCAGCTGAATTTTTATTGCTCTGCCCAGAAGATTTACCTAGACTAGTATTTCCAAAACTATGCTTCCAGTGATACTAACAAGTTTCCCCAAAAATAAAAAGAACAGAAAGCTAAAGAGCTTGGGGACAGAGAGTGACTAAGCCAAATAAGCTAAGAAAAAAATGGGTGAAATAATTTTTTAAAAATCTGACACTTCTGGGGTGCCTGGGTGACTCAGTTGGTTGAGCGTCTGACTTTGGCTCAGGTCATGATCTCACGGTTCCTGAGTTAGAGCCACGCATAAGGCTCTCTGCTGTCAGCACAGAGCCCACTTCAGATCCTCTGTCCCCCTCTCTCTCTGCACCTCTCCTGCTCCCATTATCTCTCTCAAAAATAAATAAACATTTTTTAAAAATCTGGACTCTTCATCAAAGCTTCAAATCATTTTATCCACTGTGAATCTCCATGGGGAGAACAGTTCTAGTCTATAGTATGGACCATTTATCAAACTTATTTGGCTATGGATTCTGTTTCAGAAATGTTTAACTTTACAGATTTTGGTAAATAAATCATCAGAATATCTCTAAAGAAAGGTAGTTTTCTGAATTCCAAAATCAATGAAAAAGAAATTAAAATTCTATTTTAAATACAGCAATGATGGTATTAACAATATAAGATATGTAGCATGAAAGCATTAAAAATGATTATCTGTATGTGACACTGCACTACTGTACTAGAAAAAGCATACAGTTAGTTTAAATTTCCAGAAGGACAAAATCAGTGCAATAGATAAAAAGCCATGTGAACAGGGGCACCTGGGTGGCTCAGTTGGTTGAGTGTGGATTCTTAATTTCAGCCCAGGTCATGATCTCAGAGTTGTGAGATTGAGCCCAGTGCCAGGCTCCACGCTGAGTGTGGAGTCTGTTTAAGATTCCACATTCTTGGGGGGCCTGGGTGGCTCAGTCAGTTAAGCATCCGACTTCGGCTCAGGTCATGATCTCGCGGTTTGTGGGCTCGAGCCCCACGTGGGGTTCTGTGCTGATAGCTCAGAGCCTGGAGCCTGCTTCGGATTCTGTGTCCCCCCCCCTCTCTGCTCCTCCCCTGCTCATACTCTGTTCTCTCTGTCTCTTAAGAAACGTTAAAAAGAAAATTTTTTTTAAGAGTAAAAAAAAAAAAAGATTCCCTCTCCCTCTGCCCTCCCCTGCTCACACATGTCCACGTATCCACTCTTTCTCTCGAAAAAAAAAAAAAAAAAAAAAAAAAAAAGAAAAGTCATGTGGGCAAAGGAATAGAAACTGTACATGAAGAAATAACTGAAGGTCATTTGTAAGCAACACGTTAAATATATACTATAGAATATTAAAAAGAAGAAAAAAAGAGTATGTAAGCCCTGTAATCAATAGAAGAGTGAGATTTCAAAATCTGCTTGAGTTATCAAGTAAGTTGAGCAGGAGAGAAAAGTTTGAGGAAGAAATAAACAATGAGACAAAAGGATGCTAAGTAGTTGTGTTAAAAGAGTGGAAGAACACAGATGAGAAGAATGTATGGACCAAGGGAATGAGATAGTTCGTGACAGCCTAGTGAAACACTTCAAGTAAAGTTAAGTTCTTGGGAGTTCATCTGCAGAGTAGCTGTGAGCTCGCAGAGTACCCTAAGGAGGGCAATTGCTTGGTCAAAGGATGAGTCAACATAACAACTGTGGCAATGGCATTTGGAATAGAAAGGTGGATTGTGCTAGAGAAAGAATACTCCCAAGAGAGGCTATAATAGTTTAGGTGAGAGATGACCATATATTAAAATATAAAGACTCAAACTATGAACCAAACCACAAAGGCTATTCAGAAAATACAGCAATTTATTGAATGGATTCTCTGAACATCAAAGATATTGTAACTTTAATTAAATATGAATTACAGGATAAAATACGTATTACTTTACCTCACAGAATGCCCAGAAAGATCCTCTAAAACGCTATCAGTGTCAAGAGTCTGCTCAAAGTCTTTAACAGAAACTTTGCTACTGGTCCCAGATTTCTTTCCTTGATGAGAGCCACGTTCTGAGCCAGAGTGTACTTTCTCCTCATCAAGAAGTGAGTTCTGAACATTTCCAGTGAGTGAATCCAGCCCTGTAAAGCAAATTTCTTATAAAGCTGATTCCCAATGTTAGAAGCTCCTGAGAAGTAACTGATACCTCGATTTCAACAAAGTAATAAAATGTACAGGTCAGAGTATTTAAAAACTGGCTTATTTTTAAAAGTTATTTTTCGGGGCGCCTGGGTGGCTCAGTCCGTTGAGCGTCCGACTTCAGCTCAGGTCACGATCTCGCGGTCCGTGAGTTTGAGCCCTGCGTCGGGCTCTGGGCTGATGGCTCGGAGCCTGGAGCCTGCTTCCGATTCTGTGTCTCCCTCTCTCTCTGCCCCTCCCCCGTTCACGTTCTGTCTCTCTCTGTCTCAAAAATAAATAAAAAACGTTAAAAAAATTTAAAAAAATAAAAAAAATAAAAGTTATTTTTCATATATAAAATAAAGTAGTCCATCCTTCTGCTTCCATTTAAGGAGACTGAAGTTTCTTCCACTGATATCCTCCACTTGCTGTTAAAAAACAAATTGTTCTTGGGGCGCCTGGGTGGCTCAGTCGGTTGAGCACCCGACTTCAGCTCAGGTCACGATCTCACCGTCCGTGAGTTCGAGCCCCGCGTCGGGCTCTGGGCTGATGGCTCAGAGCCTGGAGCCTGCTTCCGATTCTGTGTCTCCCTCTCTCTCTGCCCCTCCCCCGTTCATGCTCTGTCTCTCTCTGTCTCAAAAATTAATAAACGTTAAAAAATCTTTAAAAAAAAAAAAAACAAAACAAATTGTTCTTAAACCGAATGGTAAAAAAAGACAAGCATATTAAGCAAGAATGAAGTACTACCCTATCTCTATGAAAAAGTAACCAAGAATAAGTTTTTCAAGGATAAAACCCAGGAGTGGGAGAAAAATGGTATCAAATGCCACTGAACTACACAACCATTTTGAAGAATTTATGACAAGAACCACAGACCAGATTCATAAAACTGGTCTTATTTTCTAACTCAGAATAATCTTACTTCTAGGAGTATCTTAAATAGATTATTGAAATAAACACAAATTATGCATGATATTCAATGTACAACTTTAAAATTTTTTAAATTTCAACCTAAACCTCCAACAACTGCAGAGCTGTCTAAATTACATAGATAATAGTAACTTGAACATTTAAATAACACTTTGTAATTTAAAATGCATTCCACATGTTACTTTATGGCTCTTGTAAACATGTTATGAACTGAATACCATCTGCTCAACTTACTAACGAGGTAACTAGAAATCTGTGAAGCTAAATAACTTGCCGGAGGATACGTGGTCAAAGACCAGAAATAGGACATAAACACAGGCCTCATGACTTTAAGTCCAGTGCATGTGATGTGTGTATCAACAGCAACATGGAGAAGTATTTGTTACATTTAAAAAAGCAGGAAAATGGGGCGCCTGGGTGGCTCAGTCGGTTAACCATCTGACTTTGGCTCCGGTCATGATCTCACAGTTCATGAGTTCGAGCCCTGCATCAGGCCCTGTGCTGACAGATCAGAGCCTAGAGCCTGCTTCTTCAGATTCTGTCTCTCTCTCTTTCTCTCTCCCCCTTCCCCTGCTGCACTCTCTCTCTCTCATAAATAAACATTAAAAAAAGGGGGAGGGGGAATAAGGGGAAAAATGAGGGGCACTCGGGTGGCTCAGCTGGTTAAGTGTCTTGACTTCAGCTCTGGTCATGATCTCAAGCTTCATGAGTTTGAGCCCCACATCAGGCCCTGTGTTGACTGCTCAGAGCCTGGAGCTTTCTTCAGATTCTGGGTCTCCCTCTCTCTCTGCCCCTACCCTGCTTGTGCGCACTCTCTCTCTCTCTCTCTCAAAAATAAACATTAATTAATTAATTACATAAATACATAAATAAACAAATAAAAAGTGAAAACCACCATAGCATATGAAAAGTATTAAGCCCAACAAGCAATCAAAGAAATGCAAACCACCTCAAATAAGATGCCATTTCTTCATTATTAGATTAGCAAATATTTTTAAGCCCCGAGTGTTATTCAGTACATACAGAAAAGGATACTCATTGTTTTCATGGGAGTGCAAACTGATACATCCTTTCTGGAGGACAACTTAAAAATGCATAAAAATAATTTTTGTTCCCCTTTGACTCCAAAATTTCACCTCATTTGTGGTAATTCATTCTAGGATGCTATGTAAAGATGTGCACCATGAATTAGATATGCTGATCACATTATCACAAGGGGGGGCTAAAAACACACAAACGATCTAAGGAATTATCAATCAGAATGGACTCTATAATCTAAAACCTATTTATGATCCCTAGGCTAAAAGCAAGCTGCTAATACTGGGTATCTCTAATTTTTCCATAATAAAAATGAATTTCTTTTTTCATTTAAATTTATAAATTTAATTATAATTTAATTCATTCATTATTCTTTATTCATTAATTCTTTATTCTTTGAAAATAAGCACACGATTTAAAAATTGCTCTTGATTTCAACCAACTAGAAACTGTAATATTTGTCCCTACTTTAAAAGATTGCCAAATGAGAGTATATTTATATATTTTAAAGTTAAATTAAGATAAAAATATTTTCTTATGATTATCACTTTAATCTACCGAGGACTTTCAACCATTATTGAGATTATTTTTGTGTGAGCAGGCAGACACTCTTTTTCACCACTAGATGGAGCATATACAACAAAAATTACACTGATTTTAGAACTTGGGTACACAGGAGAAACTAAGTTTTACATGATGCAGTATAAAGTACATTATATAGGGTTTGCTTGTTTTTAAAGGCATTGTAAGAGGGGATCGGGGTAAATGAATTCCACAAAACACTACCTATATTTCATCTAGTTATATTTTAGATCATTTTTAAAAACTTATGAGTATTGCTTATACTCATATTTAATATAATATTTTAAGTTGTATAGTATATTATAGTAGAAGGTAAGCTGGATTTGGGAGTCAGAAGTCATTATCCAGGCTTTACCAACAACTGGCTAGTAACCTTAGGTGAGACACTAAGAAAGCAGGAGCGCCTGTGTGGCTCAGTCGGTTATTTGTCCAACTCTTAATTTTGGCTCAGGTCTTGATCTCATGGTCATGAAATCAAGCCCCACATCGGGCACTGTGGTGTCAGGCTCTGTGCTGGGCATAGAGCCTACTCAAGATACTTTCTCTCTCCCTCTCCTTCTGCCCCTCTCCCGCACAAGCATGCACATGCATGTTCTCTCTCAAATAAATAAAAATAAAAACAAAACAAAACAATTGCAAAATAAAAGAACTGAGCAAGTTCAGCACATCCCAAAACGTGTCCAGCTGAATCCAAATGACCTAACATGTTGATGGAAGAAACGATTCTGTGAACAAATAAATTTGGAAAATACTTCATACTGCTACCTCAAGCCTCATCCTAAAATAAATAGCGCATGTTGGCATATTAAATGTGTTGATAAATCCTGTAGAAAAGAAGCTTACTTCACTCTAAAAGCATTCCCAAATTTATGGAACCATGGAGCTCTTTTATATCAGAACACTTCTGAAGCAGCCTATCTGACCGCATCAGTATTTCATAAAAAAAGACAGACACTGGCAAGTGTTGGTAAAATGATGTCTAATGTTCCCACCAAAAACTTTCAGAACAATCTATAAGAGAGTTATGCTAGCTAATGATTAAGAAATAATTTCTCCTAGTGCTCTCCTATTAGGGGTATAAAGTGGCATTAACTTTCTGAAGGGCTATTTGGCAAAATGTATCCAAATTCCTTTTTTTTTTTTTAAGCTTATTTATTTTTGGAGAGACAGAGAGAGAGAAAGAGAGAGAGAGAGAGTGCAAAAGCAAGCGAAGGGCAGAGAGAGGGAGAGACAGAATCCCAAGCAGGCTCTGCAATGTCAGTGCAAAAGCCCGATGCAGGGCTCAAATTCAGAAACTCTGAGATCATGACCTGAACAGAGATCAAGAGTTGGACACTAAACCAACTGAGCTACCCAGGCGCCGCAAAATATATCCAAGTTCTAAACATGACATACTCCTTGCCCCATTACCTCACTTCTAGGATTTTACCTTACGGGAAAGAACCAGATTAATGCATAAAAATACATTTATAAGGATATTCAATGCAGCAGTGTTCATAATGAAAAAAAGAAATAGAGAATAACCTAAATGTCCAGGAACAGGAAATCTGCTAAATAAATTACAACATATTAAAACAATAAAACATTAGATAGTCATTACAAAGGGTGATCCATATTTACTGACAGAGAAAGGTATCTGTAACCCACTGACAGAACAAAACAGCATGTAAAAAAAATGTGATCCCATATATGTAACATCTCCTATTTACATATGCCTACAAATTGTCTGGAAGGAATCTTACTAAAAATCTTAACTTCTTTTACAACTATTCATCCATCTATAATCCTTGATTTTTTATCATTGCAAATGTATTCCTTTTGTATTAAACAAAGGATTTATAATGTTATATATCAAAAGGCATTGTTGTAATGACAAAAAAATATGAAAACTAATTATGTTTTATCACAAAGAAATGCATCTAACTTCTTATGGAATTAAATTATACCTTTAGATCGCTACCACAAAATGACTGGTAAGAGAAAACACTACCATGTAGAATTCCACTTACATTCTTTTTTTCCTTTCTTCCCTTTAGAAGACGCAGATGAGCGAGACGATGCAGCAGACTGGGCCCCTGACGAGCGCTGGGAGGTAATGTCCACAGAGGACAGGTCATAGGCAGATTTTCTGCTACAATGGTCCTCCTGAAGGCCCACACTGCCAGCTGCGATACTGCCAAAGAAAGCGACAGTGGTTAAAGAATGACTAAAAAACCCTAAAACCACTAAAACTGTAGATATTTTAAAATCTATTAATCACAAGGAGAATATAACCATAATCAAAGATAACCTTCCACTTTCCTGTTTTGGTTTCTTACTACCATAAGTTTAGATTGTTCCCTGTGGCTTAACTTATTACTGAAAAAAATCTAAGGGAGTTATCTACTGAAGTGAAACCAATAAAAATGGATAATTCAGACACTTAAAAGTAAAAATACAGGGGTGCCTAGGTGTCTCAGTCAGTTGAGCGTCCAACTCTTCGTTTTGGCTTAGGTCATGATCTCATGGTTTGTGGGATCGAGTCTTGCACTGGGTTCCCCACTGACAGCATGGAGCCTGCTTGGAATTCTCTCCCTCTCTTTGTCCTTCCCCCACTCGCATGTGCTCTCTTTCTCTAAGTAAATAAACTTTAAAAGTAATTTAATCTTTCCTTTAGAGTTCAAAATTTAAAACTAGACTTTGCCCACTTTAATTTTAGTAATACTTACTTCCATTAGTCTAACCAGATAGAACTAATTTTCAAAACATCATCCAATAATTTTATATGGATTACAATATGTAATTTGTGAAGAAAATGATATTGAATGTGAGTAATTACAGACTACTTTACATGGTAGCAAGATTTAGGAAGGAAATTCTCCCTGGCAAAGTCTGATTCACTTACTACAGGACTGTGTACAAGTAACATAACCTGGATGCTTCAGTTTCCTCTCTATAGCAGGAATAGTAGCAATAATACTTGCCACATCAGGCTATTGTAAGAATGAGTTAATACAAGCAAAGTCCCCTCAGTCCTCTCAGTGCCTTGTACATTGTGTCTAATAAATATTAACATTATAACTTTATAGTATAGTTTTATACTATATTATATTATATACTATAGTATCTATTGTATCAATTAAGAATTAATTAAATTAATTGATTAATAATACTATATTAACATGATTAATATAATTTTTCAAAGGCTTGCAAGAGTTTAGACGTTCTCCCAGTTAGGAAAAAATAAATACTGATTTACTTGGGATCATGGCGTCAAAGATCCAACGGGTCATCCTCAATTCTATCACAGAAAACCATTTCTTAATCCCCTTACATTAGTACACCATGGGATAGTTTCCCAACATCCTCCTCTACCAGGGGTTCGCAGATTGATTCAACAACTTACATTCTGCTTACTATGTGTCAGGCCGTGTTCTAAGTACTTTTTATTTCACTGAATATTCATAACATGCTATGAGGCAGGAACGATTTATTTTCCCTATTTTACAGAGAAGGAAACCGAAGCAGAGAGGGTTAAACAGTATGCCTGAAGACAAACAACTAGTATCAGGAGAGCCAGGATTTCAACCCAGACAGTCTGGATCCAGAGCCCATGCTCTTAATAAGTACTATGCTATGCAGCCTCTACACTGTGTCTTCAAACAAAGGAAAGTAAGAGTCACACCACAGTTCTCATTTGTAAAGTTTTCTCACTCTTTGGATTTTAGTCCATATTGTCAACATTTTCTTACTTAGGTTCAAGAGCTGATTTTCTTTCTGTCAAAGTCCCACTCCCTGGAGAGGAGACAAAGTCATCTTCATATGAAACACTGCTCACAGGGGTCGTGACGGCATTTAAAGGCCGCGAGGCTGAGGTTCCTCTTTCCAACCTGTCTTCAAACCCTGTCAAAAGTAGTAGTTGAAATATGCTTTAAAACAAAAACAAAACAACTACCAGCAAAGCATTCCACAAGATGGGGATTAACAACGTGGATTTAGGGAACGTTTTAGTTTGCTTTTATTAGTGCTTCTTTTCAATTTATCTTTATATCTAACAATACATTTTAAACATTTTATTAATGAAATTTGCCAACATACAAGTAGAGAAAATAGCATAATGAAACCAAGGAATCCATCACGCAGCTTCAAGAATTACTTCCTATTCCCGTCATTTCTCACTCCCCTCCCCAGACTATTTGGAAGCAAATCCTAAGTAAGATATCATTTCAACTCTAAGTATTTCAGTTTAACTATAAAATCTTAATGAAAATCTAAAAGGATTTAAGAAAAAACACAATTTTCTTACAAAAAAATGTGGGTATTGTTTAAAAAGCATTTTGAGGGGTGCACGGGGGGCTCAGTCGCTTGAGCATCTGACTTCAACTCAGGTCATGATCTCACAGTTCGTGGGTTTGAGCCCCGTGTCGGGCTCTGTGCTGATAACTCAGAGCCTAGAGCCTGCTTCAGATTCTGTGTCTCCCTCTCTCTCTGTCCCTCCCCAACTCACACTCTGCCCCACCCCCCCCAATAAAGAAATAAATAAATTTTTTTTAAAAATTAAAAAATAAAAAGCATTTTGCTTTCATCAAAAATACTTTAAAAATACCCCATATAGAAACAGTGTTAATATAGAAATAAGTGTTAAACAAAAAGAGACCAACAGCATGTAATAGGCCTGCACGAGATCATAACAAAGTAGCTAAATACGAATTCTAGAAAAATGCACTGCAATACCCAGTTAAGCCTAAATGAACAGATGAAATCAATTCACTTATCAAATAAGTTGCTCACTGTGTAGAATGGAAATAAAAAACCCACAGATATCAATAGCTGACTTAAGGCTCAGCCTCATTCTCTGAACTGGAAATTCTAAGGTTATGTTAGCATAAAATGAGTAGCATCCACCTACAGTAGAAGAACAGAGAAAGGGATTTGAAGGAATTGAGTCTATCAGGGAGAAGAAAGAAACTTTAGAAGTTAATTGTTTCACAACCCCAATATATAGCTACATTACTGTTCGAAGTCTGAATATTTTTAAAATTAGGTTTAACAAGCAGTAGTAGTTTCCATATTAGAAATGTTACTACAGATGCCCCTCAGTTCTTGACCACTATATTCCCAATGACTCACCAATCAGTGTATTAGGAAATACAGTTATTTTCTATCTAAATACATACCCATGGTCACAGAAAACCTAGTGTATATTTGATACATACCTATCCCAAACACCACCTATGAAGTAGACCAAAATTTCTACAACTACCTATCAACTATGGTTCATGACAGTAACAGCTAAAAAATGAAATTTTAAAGATTAAATTGTAATACTCTAGTGGAAGCTTGCAGATAATTTAGATTAACTTAGACTAATTTAGACAATAAGTCCCCACTATCCTCATAATGAATAATGAAAATTTGTACTTAAGTATTATCTTGTACAGAATTATTAAATGATTTATCTTAACACACAAATAGCACAAGGCTTAGTTATTTTTCTCACCTTTTCCATACAACTGATAGGATTTTGTAAAAATATTAATGACACTATGTGGACTTCCCTTTGCCAATTCTTCCCATGGTCCTTTGCTTTGTGTACCACCTATGTGCCCAAAAAGTGGCAAGAATTTTTCAGCTTCCTTCTGAAATTCTTTGATGGGTTCATAACCATTTCTTTCACCAGCACAAAATTCCTTTTCCTTTAAGATTTCTGCTACCTTCAATGGGGGCTGTCCATCATGGCCTCCCTCTTCTTCAGAGAGACTCCCTTCACTAAGAAGAGGCCCTTCACTGACTGAATCTGTGCTGGAACCAAGAGACAATTTGGCTTTGTCTTGAGAACAAGCTTGCATATCAGAGCTAGAAGAGTCAGTCTGCCTCTTACACAATTGTGTCAGCAGCCCTTCTGGTTTGGGACCGGGGGATCGCATTCTAAACCTTGATATGGCGCTGTGAGGTCTTATCATCTCAGGAAGCTTTTTAAATTCACTAAGGTTGCCTACACCAGGAAGATCGTCATCAAAAGTTGCATGAGATACACAGGTTCCCATCATCTTTTGAATTCGGGCAGAGAAAATATCTTCAGTATCCTCTTTCATAGGTGGACTTGGAGCCTTCGTCCAAGATCCATCCTCTTGGGGTGTTCGCTGTACATCATACTCAGTGCTCCATACTGACCCATAGTTAATGTTAGCCCCAGCTAATTTCTTGGCTTCACTTTCAATCCTGCTGGACAGAGAAGCAGCTGTTGCTTTCAAGGCTTCAATACGATCCAGTTTACTTTTATACTGGCTGGCACTAGGTTTTAACAAGGCATCTGGATGAGCAGCTGGTGAGGTCAGATATGGTTGAGGTGTAAAAGTTAATGGCCCTGAGGCCATATTATGATTCTTCCTGGGTGGTAAAATAGATTCAAAATCCTTATTCAAAATTCCTACATGCTCTAGACTCAAGAGATGGGAGAGTAAATTTCCAGCTGTTCCAGCAAGAGGCTGTGGTTGAGAATTGTGGACTCGTGGGCTCAATCTGTCAGGCTGCATCCAAGTAGGTTCCATCAGGTCCTTTCTAGAAATGAAAGTCACAGTATGTTAGTTAAGACAGTAACTCATGACTAAGCCACCAGTTTTTTTAACTTCTTTTTTTTTTCTCATAAGAGTAACACATACTCACCACCAAAAAAAAAAAAGGACAGGCAAAGAGGATAAAAAAGACAGCGATCTCTCATAGCTAAACAATGAGAAATAGGCACTATTAATATTTCATTTAGAATTATATCTTTTCCAAACATTTTTCTATGTGTGTGTTGTGTTCTGGCATTGTTATTTTCATAAAAATGAAATGTCATGCAAACCGCTTTCTTCAACTAAGACATATTTTTTTAACTATTAATTAAAGAGAAGGCTTTATAACCTTTAAAACGCTGTGAACAAAATTCTTTACAACATGGCTCTACTCCTTCCTTTAAAAATAATGTTATATATGGGGCGCCTGGGTGGCTCAGTCAGTTGAGCGTCCGACTTCGGCTCAGGTCATGATCTCACGGCTCGTGAGTTCGAGCCCCACGTCGGGCTCTGTGCTGACAGCTCAGAGCCTGGAGCCTGCTTGGGATTCTGTGTGTGTGTCTCTCTCTCTGCCCCTAATCCACTCACATTCTGTCTTTGTCTCTCTCAAAAATAAATAAAGATTAAAAAAAAAATTTAAAAATAATGTTATATAAAAGAGAAATGCTTAAGGTTGCTAACTACTAACATAGGCATGAGTCATTATTCTAATCAACAAATATTTAATAAATGTTTATGTTTAACATTGTACATACTGAAGAAATAAGGAGATTATTACGATGTCTTTTTTTTCAAGATTTTATTTTTAAGCAATCTCTACATCGTAGGGCTAGAACTCATGACCCCGAGATCAAGAGTCACACTCTCCACCAACTGAGCCAGCCAGGCACCCCTATAATTTCATTCTAAAAAAAAAAATTAATGAACATCAAACCATGAATACCAATGCAAAACTATGAATACCCATTATGAATATACAATACAGAGAAGGCTGTCCATAAAATAGAGAAACCAAACAAAGATGTCCTAGATGACATTATATAATTCACCTACATTTCCAGACCATGGACATTCTGTATATTTAGAGATATTATAAAAAACAATTAAAGCTCAATGTGAACTATTAAGAAGATGCTTATAAAAAATAACTTGAAGTTTTGTCCTTGGTCTTGTCCATTATTTTTAGATGATGACATAAAGATATTCTTATAAAATTCACAGATGACAGAAAGCTAGGATGCATGGCTAACCCAACAAATCAAATTATGATTCAAAGTTAGCTGGACAGGCTGCAACCAAACTAGTATGGAGAAATGGGAAGCCTTACAAAGTAAATACAAAAGAATTACCTGGAGGAGGGGAAGCAGAGTGAAAAGAGAACTGAAAAGCGTGGAAAGCATGTCACGCAAGGTTTAGTTAGAGGTTGTATAATAGCAATCTTTGGTGTTGAAGGGCTGCTATAAAAAGGGAATGAAGGAAGACTCATGCATAGATTCTATGCCACAAAATATGAAGTGTGAGGTTATTAGGCCTCAAACTAAGCTGGCAGTAATGGGAATACAAAGGAGGTTATAGGGGCACCTGGGTGGCTCAGTCAGTTAAGCATCTGACTCTTGATTTCAGCTCAGGTTATGATCTCACAGTTCATGAGTTTGAGCCCCACATTGGGATCTGTACTGATAGGGAGGAGCCTGCTTGGGATTCCCTCCCTCCCTCTGTCTCTCTCTCTCTCTCAATATAAATAAACTTTAAAAACAAATGAACAACCAAAAAAATGAAGTTATAAACATAAAAGATATTGCTAAGTAAAAATCCAAGATCTTTAAATTCAAGTATTTCAATGCCAATTACGTGCCAGGCACTATGTTGATGATAGAGGCACAGGGGAGACAAAAATGGAAAGACTTAATTCAGTTAAGACTAAATCCTTACTCTTTAGTTTCTAAGATCTAGCAGGGATGAGACACTAATAAATAGCTAAACTACAATCTCATAAGTACTAACATAAAGACATATAAAGTTCAATAGAGTGTGGAGAGAAAAGAATAAACTCTGCTAGCCAAGGGAAGTGACTTTTGAGCTAGATCTTCAAGGTCTTCAGGGTCAAGTACGTAATTTGGAGTTTTCCACGTAGCTAATGAAGAACATGGGGCAAAAAGGGCATGGAAAAGTAATGCCATGCTTCCAAGCATAAAGTAACTGAGATATGGTAAGACTACTAACAGAAATGGTGAACCTAAGAAATGGGTAGAGGGATGGTGGAGGCAAAAGATTACATATCTCAAGGTGAAGAAATGTGATATTAAAAAAAAGGAAAGGGGTGCCTGGGTGGCTCAGCTGGTTAGGCATCTAACTCTTGACTTCAGCTCAGATCACAATCTCACAGTTCGTGGGATCGAGCTCCACGTCAGCTCTGCACTGACAGTACATCCTCTCTTCTCTCTCTGCCCCTCCCCTGCTCGTGCACACTTGCTCTCTCTCAAAATAAATAAACCTTAAAAAAAAAAAAAAAGGAAAGGAACATGTGCAAGCTAACAATAATCGATCTGTTTACGTCTGATTTGTTTCTAATACTGGCTAACTTGTTTAGAGTTACAAGGAAACTCAGGAAAGGTAAAACAGAGGACATGAAGCCAGAAGACTATGTCTGACAATAATAATGGGGCTGAGATGAACTGAAGAGTACACCTACTGAAGGTATTCAAATCCAAAAAAAAAAAAAAAAAAAAAACTTTAAAGTTTATTTATGCTTGAAATTTGAAAGGTTATTTACAACTTTAAATAAATCATATGAAACTTATTGGGAGGCAGTGTGTAGAGTGGTTAAAAGCACAGAGTTTCTGGAATCAGACTGAAGTTCAAATCCCTCTCCACCACTAATGTTTTGATCTTGGAGAAAATTAATTAAATTCTAGGCCTCAATTAGCTCTTCCGTAAAATGGGAATAACAATAATGCCCAACTCAAGGAATTACAAGAAGAAATAAGCTAATATATGCAAAGTATGTAGATCAGTGCCTGGAAACTAACAAGTACTCAATAAATGTTAGCTATTCTTATAAGCATTTTTATTCTTTGGGGGGGCAATGGGGTGAAAGGACCACGTATACTGACCCAAATTGGGATGTGATTTGATCTTTATTTGTGCATTCTCACAAAAGAGTTCCAAATGCTTCTCTTCTCAAAATGGTTACTTTAAATTGTTTAAAAACATATAAACTCAAAATCCCCTCAAATTCCATGCATACTTTTTTTTTTTACTTCATTGCAAACAATATATTACAGCAAGAAAAAAAATTTTAAGCAAACAAGCAAAATAGTCCTTGATCAGCAATCCAGCCCTTGTTCACGTGTTCATATGCATATCCAAATACAACTTTTGAAAGGGATGATGGATAAAATGGAATGAGTCATCTAAAGAAATTCTGAATAGTAATGGACACAGATGTGCCTTTTGAAAATTATTCACCACAAATCCTTTAAAATATTAACTTCACTGTGATTCATTCATCCAACAAACGTTTATTGCGTGTTTAGTTCAGAGAAAGCAAGAGTGCTTCCAATCGCAGGATCCCTGCGAGAAACTGACATTTAGGTTGGATATTAAAGGACAGGTAAAAGTGAACAATAGAATCGGGTATGCAGCAAATACAGATGTACCCCATGCTGAAGGATCCACCAGAAGATACTAACCAATTTCTAAATAAACTTCTTGCTCACACAGGAAGGTCAGTCAACAGAATTCACTGAGCTTAGGCCACTATACTAAATTTCATGGAAAGAATCTTAATCATACTTCATTCTCCCCTTTTTACCTTGCAAGAGGCTGTGGAGGTTCTGACAGAGACATGTCACTACTGGAAGATGCACTTAGGGGACGTTCCTGGACTTTGTTTTCTTTGTCAGATTCTCCAGAAGGTTGATACCCTGGTCTGGTCTAGGAGAAAAGGACAGCAAATTCATCTGACCCCCATCCCAAAGATATATTCAGGGAGTACATAAGACTAATATTAATTCACTTCAATTTACAAAGATTCATGAAATGTGAGGGCTTTTTTCTCCTAAAATAAAACCAATCCAAATTCAGTTTGTCTTAAAAAGCAGCCATTACAATTAACAGCAAAATTGCATCTGAAATCCAAGAAGGGCACCTAATACTAACTGTGTAATTTGAAGGAAATAATACTCTTCCTAAACCTCAGTTTTTTCGTCTAGAAATACTAATAGTACTTACCTTCTCAGGGTTGTGAGGATTTAGTGAAGCTTTACCCTATAAACCTTTAACACAGTCTGTGGTAGGTACATGGCACGTACTGAATGTTATTCTTAAAACAAGAGCAATACTCGTAAAATCATCACATACAATAGGATATTCTCTAGGTTCCGCACAGATTACAAAACTAGGCTTTTATGAACATCATCTAACTTTATGCTCAGTAACACCGTGAAAACTAGGCAAGGATGGAACTAACAACAATGACGAGCTGAACAGAGATCAGGAACACTCACTCTAGGAAATGCTACACTGAGCACTTCTTTCTAATCATATTTATCAAATCACTCTTCACACACAATAAATTTCATGAAAAGATCATCACTATTAAATACCGTCTGGGCGTCTGTCTGAATATTCGAAATGATGGCAACAAAGTGGTGAATAAGGTTTTTCCAATCATGAATTACTTCCCTTTGTATTTCTGACACTACTATTACCTGTGTTTCCTGTGTGACATGTTGGTGAGGTGGCTCTTCAAGCAAGGTCTTTTCTAGTAGCAATTTGGAGTAAGTTTCCTGCAGTCGCCTGGCTACTGATGGCTCAGAAGGAGGCACATTTTTGACTTTAGTAAAGGCTTCTTTCTGTTTCCGATAGAGCTCCTGTAATCGTTTGTTCTTTTGCTCGGTGGCCTCCTTTTGAGCCTTCTTCTCTTCATTTTGCTTCCTCTTCCTTTCCTCCTGCTGTCTAACAATGTACTGCCGTACCTCATCTGTGTCATAGTGGCGCTTTTTGGAAATAACAGGGGGATCTTCATTAGCTGTTATTTTGTCAGGTTTTCTTTTTACTGGGCTGTGACTCCTAGGAGCTTGTACTGGTGTTGATGACTTCGGATTCTGTAACTCTCCTATTTCTTGCCTTGCAGCCTGAACTGTAGAATCCAGCTGTAGGTCATCAAGAATTCCACGAATTTCAAGAGGTAAAAAGTCCTTATTTAAGGCAGTACTGTCCTCCTGTTTATTATCTGGAAGAGATGGAGCTAATTTCTTTGTATTAGTCTCAGACCGAGCTCTACTTCTCGAACGTTCTGAGTTTCGTGGAAGATGTCTATGCGAAACATCCAATCTAGGATCAGATTCTGCTCTTCCAATATGACCCCCTGCAAAATATGAACTGTTAGCAATGTATGAAAATCCTAAATTCATTCCTAAGATTTACTGCAGTAAGGACAAAATTAGGGAATGTTCCTTTATTCTAAACTCAAATTCAAGTATCCGATAAAGTTGTTTAAAGACTATAATTGAAGGAAAGAAAAACACCTTTTTTAGATGAGAATAATTTCAATCTTTTAAAAAACTAGACTTCCAGTGTGCCTGGGTGGCACAGTCAGTTAAGTGTCCGACTTGTGATTTCAGCTCAGGTCATGACCTCATGGTTCGTGAATTCAAGCCCCAAGTGGGGCTTTGCACTGACAGTGTGGAGCCTGCTTGAGATTCTCTCTCTCTCCCTCTCTCCGCCTCTCCCCTGCTTACTCTCTCTCTCTCAAAAATAAACAAATAAACTTAAAAAAAAAAGACAACAACTATACTTCCTTGGCATTTAAACAACGCATTTTTAATATTTCTAAAATAAAGACAAATCTATTGTTGATGTGAATATTTAAGTATTAATAGAGAATTATTATTTCTCTCCTATGTACATATTTAATATTACTATCTCTCTCCATCCCTAAACCATCAAATCAGGAGTTCAAAACCCAACAATGTTTAGCTGCCACAACTCTCCAATGAATAACAGAAAAAAAATTAAATAGATAGAAAAACAATCATTTTAAAATCTAAATGCTTATTGACATGGCTTGATTTTGAACCAAGAATGCATATGAGTTTATTTATAAGCTAGTGAAAGTAAAGAGGAGTAAATACAAAGTATATATTGATTTCTATATCCCAAATTATAGTTGTGATTGCATTTCTTACTGAATCCATTCCAGAAGCTCAAATTAATTAATGCAAATTTTGTTCCTGAAAAGGAAAGCTGGCCTGTAGTTAACTTATATTTCATTTCCCAAAATTAGTGTTCATGAAACAAGTAACTAGTTATCTCAAAGAGCATTTAAGATACTTCACAAAGAGAAAAGTAATGGACTTGAGGGTCAAACCAAAGAGTTTTAGATTCTAAATCAAATTTTGCCACCCACTGAATATATACACTGAGAAAAAAAATCACTTCTCTCTCAGGGCCTGTTTCCTAATCTGTCAAATAAAAAAAGCCAATATTATGAATGTCTGCCTATGTTTGTGTAGAGAAAGACAAATCGGACTTAGTCTCTTAAGGTCCCTAAAAGTCTAATAAAACCTAATTAAATGATGCTCTTCTATGCAGCTGGCAGCTAAATGTAATTAACATAACAAATAGAATCCTTAATAAAAGTCATCATAACATCTATATATGGAATTATCCACAGACAAGCCCAATAGAACAGTTCTTCTTTTTTGAGCTACATTCACAATTATAAACCAAATTCCGAAAGCATTCTCAAGAGTACTTTCACCTTCTCTACGTACTTATACAAGCAATCTTTAATTGCTTTTCTCAACAATTTTAATTACTGAAACAATTTAATTTAATAATTTAATTACTCACCAGATTTAGTAGTTCTTTCTCTTCCACTTCTGTCACTTGATGCTGTTCTTCGCTCTTTTTGCTCCAATCTGGGTGCAGGCCCCAGAATCTTCTTTACTAATTTCTGTCCATCTCGCCAAGAAGATGTACTTATCAGACGACTGCTACCTAAAAAAATATATACATACACATACCGGGTTGAATTTAAAACTTCAAGTATATCTACTCAACCATACAGGTTTTGTAATTAATCTTATGCTGATCTTATGCCAAAGTCAGAGGGTTTACAAGCTAATTTTTAACCCAATGTCCCCAAAATTAATTAGCAGTTTGTTTAAATCTTGATTTATCCACACATCTCAAATAAGTATAAAATGCTATGGACATGGGGCACCTGGGTGGCTCTCCGTCAGTGGAGTATCCGACTTTGGCTCAGGTCATGAGCTCACAGTTTGTGAGTTCGAGCCCCGCATCAGGCTCTGTGCTGACAGCTCAGAGCCTGGAGCCTGCTTCGGATTCTGTGTCTCCCTCTCTCTCTGCTCCTCCCCTGCTCACACGCTGTCTCTCTCTCAAAATTAAATAAAGATTAAAAAATAATTGAAAAAAAAATGCTTTGGACGTTAAGTACCAAACATTAATGATTCTCGAATCCTCAAGAAGTAGAGCACTGAATTCAACAGTTTGGGCACACAACAAAAAACATATCTTAAGTATAGTAAGTGTTTGGTTTACCAACGGTACCTGGCACATAGTAAAGTGTATGTCTGCTGAATGAACAAATGACTTCAGCTAAGCGTAGGAAAAAAATCCCAAGAAACATGTCACAGTGACCAGTGATTACTGTGAAGGGAATGGTATTATAAGGAATTTCACATTATATTTTATAGATACATAGCAGAACTGTACATTACTTTTCTATGCATAAAACAATGACGCTCAAAAAGCAAACATCGCCAACAGTATAAACTGCCCTCATTATAAAAGTTCATGAAAGTATGGTCCAATAAACACAGCTGTTGACTAAGAGAAAAACTCTTCATGTACTACTTTCAGACTGTAAAAAAATTAAAATGAGATCATCATACACCAACACAGGTGGAGTACTGTGTGGCTATTGCAAATTATAATTTCCATAAGAAATAAGAAAAAAGTTCTGGTGGTACGATGCTAAGAGAAAAAGACAAAATGTTATGTATGCAATGATTACATCACCTACTATTATGATTTTTAAACTACTGTAAGGAAATAAACAAAACACTAGTACTTTAAGTGAGGGTAGTGGTTTTCTGTTTTCTTCATTTTTCAAGCTTTCTGTAATGCTATTTTATTGCATTTGTAATAAAGGACATCCAATTTAGAGTTCTTTTAAAAAGGCTTCAATTTAAAAGTTTCAATTAAACCGCAGTTTTAATAAAACATCTAGTATTAAGAAACATGAATTATGAATCAGTGTTTACTTTTTAAGTGTTTTTGCACCTTGTTATTAACCTTAAGCGATCTAAAGTATTTAAAAGGCTTTAAGTCTACTGTTCAATCTATTTATAAGAAACTATGTTCTTAGGCAAAATGAAAGAACAGGCTTCTCTTGGAGTTCAGCTTCTCTTGATTTCTGAATCAAAAGCAAGCAACCATGAATATACTGGGTAGTTATTTATAAATGTTGGCTTCTGAATATGCTGTGTGGTTATTTCTAAATTCTGGCTTTCTAGAATAGTCTCACTGCAGTCGCTGGTGGTAAAAGGGGACTTTCAGTTATTGATAAACTATTAACACAGCTTTAGCACATTGAATGATTCTCTGTCAGTCACTGCACAGTGCATACATGGGAATTAGTCTACCACAAAACTGGAAAAACACAATCCAAGATCAGTGTTTACAAGTTACAATGGTCCCAGTGCTTCATGTCAAACTATGCCCCTGGCAAGAGTCTTACATAATACCGCATAAAAATAACACTTTGACATATTTTTTAATGTAAAAATTAGCTTAGTTTGTGTTCAGATAATTCACGTTCTTATAAAATTTTGATTTGTATATAGTCAGGGTCATTCTGACATCTAGAGGTTAACAATGGGTGTCACAAAATCTGTTACTTCACATTCCATAGATTAGTCTATGATCAGAAAAACAAGTGTCTGGTTAAAAACCAGTGCCTCTGGGGCACCTGGGTGGCTCAGTCGCTTGAGCGTCCAACTCTTGATTTCAACTCAAGTCATGATCTCATGGTTCGTGATATCGAGCCCCTTGGGATTCTCTCTCTCTCTCTCTCTCTCTCTCTCTCTCTGCTCCTCCTCCATTTGTACTCTCTCTCCCTCTCTCTCTCTCTCTTAAAATAAATAAATAAACTTAAAATACATATATTAAAAAAAAACACCAGTGCCTCATCACCCCTGCTCCATGTTCCTATAATTCCCTATCATACATTAGTCACATTCTATTATAACTATGTATCTACTATCTACTGTTTTCCTGACCAGATTATAAATTCCAAGAGGGTAGGGGCCATGTGTATCCTGCTTACCACTGTATTGCCTAAGCTTAGTATAGCACAGGGCGTCACATGTATAAAGTGCTCAAAAATATCTGCATAATGAATGAATGAATGATTGATTCTGAATGTCTCCAAACTGAAAGTGACAAATTCTCAACCTCCTCCACTCTCTCAGGCCAAATTACTCACTAACATAAATATGACAGCTAAATAACCATTTTCAATATACCAGAAATAATAATTATTATTAATGGAATCATACCTAACATTTGAGCGCTTACCATGTGCCAAATACTACATACTGAATGCTTTTAGGTATTAATTATTTTAGTTTTCACAACAACCCTGTGAGAAAAATACTACTGCTTTCCCATTTTACATACGGGGAAACCAAGGGACACTAAAATTAACTTACTCACCAAAAGAACAAAGCTAGACATAACAGAACAGAACAGGTTATAAATGCAGGCAACCTAGACTAGGCCTGAAGTGTTAATAACTACAAAACTAGGGAATTCTCTTTTTCTCAGTCCTGATCTATTTAGAGTCTGGCCTGACCAGTATTGGCATGGACTGCTATATTTTTCTCATGCAACATTTATTCTCTTTTGAGAGTAAGTGAAGGGATGTAGTGACAGTCATAGGCAATCCCTTTATATATAAAAGTTTACTACATAAAAATCATTGCCTGTAATCTGGTTAATTTCTATTAAAAATAATGATTAAACAATTGGGCTGGGGAGATATGTTTACTATTATGGTGAACATAAGGTTTCATGAGTACATACATATGTGAAAACTCATCAAACTAACATTCTAAATATGTACAGCTTATTCTATATCAACTATACCTCAATAAAACATGTATACAAAATAATGATATATAAAATGTACTGAATTTTTCTATGTGCCAAACAATGAAAACATCTGGTTAACAAGTATTTATTTCCAGCGCACCTGGGTGGCTCAGTTGGTTAGGCATCCAACTCTTGATTTTGGCTCAGGTAATGATCTCACAGTTCGTGAGTTCGAGCCCCATGTCAGGCTCCTGCTGACAGTGGAGCCTGCTTGGGATTCTCTCCCTCTCTTTCTGTCCCTCCCCCATGCATGCGCTCTTTCTCTCTTTCTCAAAATAAATAAACTTAAAAAAAAAAAAAAAAAAACAACACTTATTTCCATATAGAATGCCACTTCAGTATTATGTAATGGGGATGGGCATGATATTGAGAAAACCAACCTGTTTTGCCTTCTGGACTTGATAACTGTGTTACCTTTTGGACTTTTCGCACTGGCTTGACCACTTTTTTCTCTTTACTTTTTTCAGCAGGTTTCTCTTTCATAGAGATATCATCTGAAAAGCAGAAACACTTATAGCAAACATTATAATGATTCCTACCCACCCATTCGTCCTCTTCCCAGTAAGAAAAATCAGCATAAAGCATGATTCAGGTAGGGGGGAAAAAAATCTTCGCTGAGGCTACTTCTGTGACCCATAAGCTACCAATGCCAACTCCTCTTATGGAAAGGTCTAAAGATTACCACTAACTACCCCTACAGTTTGAGTTCTAAGTTTTCATTTTTTGTTTTTCATTTTTGCTTTGTTTTGTTGTTGTGTTGTTTTGCTGTTGTTGTCGTTTTCCAGAAAACCCTCGAAAACTTTTCCTCATTTTCACAATTTCACAAACTGGAAGAAGTTACAAAAGTAATACTTTCCAAGCCAGGGTTGGATCATTTACAGAATCTCACAGGTGAGTACTTTCACAGATTCTTATTTCATTTAAAAATTCCTACATATCTGAGATATTCATGAACTTCCAGAATAAAACTTCATAAAATAATATTCCCAAATATTAACCCTTTTATGGTTATGCTAGTGAAATATGTCAAGCCATTTCACATATAAATTACTACTCACTAATTTTTTTAAATTCCAATCTGGGGAAATAGACTAGCTATACATATAAACTTGAAAATCAACCTCAATTACAGATCTGAAGAAATGTAAACTTTAAAACACATATAGAGCTCTGCACTCTGAACAGAGTGGAAGTGTGAGTCAAAGGTCCTAAAGTAGGAACATACCTGAGAAACAGCAAGCAGGCCAGTGTCCGTGAAATGAACACAGAGTAGAGAGAACCACGGTCAGAGACATAACTGAGGGCCAGATTGTGTGGGGCTTTACGAGTCACTGAAAGAGCTTCAAGTTTTACTTAAGAATGAGATCGAGAGGTTTTTGGAAGTTTTAGGGCAAAGGAGTGATATGATCTAAACTAAATCTTAACAAGCTTACTCTAGCAGTTGTGATGATAACGGGCTTACTAGAAGGGCAGAAGCAGGAAGACCAATGAGAGGGCTATTGCAATAATCCACACAAGAGACTGATGGTGGCTTGGACCTAGGTAGTAGTGAAATGTAAACTTTAAAATACATATAGAGCTCTGCTCTTTCTCTGGAGAAAGGTGGTGAGGTGGAGAAAGTGGTTATATTTTAGATATATTTTGAACAACATGAAACATAAGGTCTGAGAGAAATAGAGGAGTCAAGGATGACTCAAGATCTGGGGCCTGAAGTAGAAAGATAGAATTAACAGAGATGGAGGGACTACCAAAGGAGTAGGTTTAACGGGGTATCATGACCCCATTTAGTTAGCTCCATTTTGGATTTATTAAGTTTGAGAAATCCATTATATATCCAAAGGGAGAGGTAGAGTTAGCAGTTGGATACAAGTCTGAGTGCAGAGGAAAAGTCTGGGCCAGAGACATAAATTTGGGAATCAACGGCAACAGAAAATATTTGAAGTCCTGAGACTAGACGAGCCTGCCTAGAGTATACATAAATAAACCGTAGTAGTAGCAGTAGTAGTAAGGGAAGAAAAAGAAAAAAGAGAGAGAGAGGAAGAGAAGAGAAAAGAGAGGGAAAAAAAAGGATAGACAGACCCAAGTACTGAGCCCAGGGCATGACTATGTTCAGATATCAGGGAGTTAATTAGGTAAAAAAAAAAAAAAAAAAAAAAAAATCTGAAAAAGAGTAGCTAGACTCAGGAGGAAAACCAAACACTTAAGGAACCCTAGACGTCAAGTGAAGCGTTTCAAGAAAGAAGTAATCTATCATGTCTAATGTTGCAGGGAGATCAAGATGACAACTGAGAATCAAACACTGGATTTAGCAATGTGGAAGTCACTGATGACCTTGACATTAGCAGTCCACAGAGAAGGCGGAGAAAAACCCAAATAGAAAAGGGTTCAAGAGTGAAAGGGAGGAGAAAAACCAGAGACAATGAGTATAAGGCAACTTTCTGAAGTTGTGCCACAAATAGGAGAGAAACAAGGCAATAACTGAAGAGAGTAGGGCCAAAAGCAGCATTCTTTTGTGATGGCTGAGATAAAAGCATGTTAGCAAACAGTCTGTTGATGGGCATGACCTTGAGGAGAAGGAAAATTTGATGATGCCAAAGAAAGGAAATAAGGACAAAGTGATGTCTTTAAACTTTTACAAGAGTAAATGGAACCTAAAACACAAGTAGATGGGTCAGTCCTAGCTAGAAGCTAACGGACAGAGTTCAACCACCATGAAAGAGAAGGCAGTCTTACTAGACAGACTTTTTTTTTTAATGTTTAGTTTTAAGAGAGAGAGATAGCATGAGCAGAGGGAGGGGCAGAAAGAGAGGAGGACAGAGGATCCAAAGTGGGCTCTGTGCTCACAGCAGCAAGCCCCACATGGGGCTTGAACTTACAAACGCTGAGATCACGACCTGAGCCAAAGCTGGACGCTCAAACAACTGATCCACCCAGGTGCCCCAACAGACAGACCCTTTTTTTTTTTTTTTAAGTTTATTTATTTATTTTGAGAGGGACAGAGAAAGCACGAGCAGGGTAGGGGCAGAAAGAGAGGGAGAATTCTAAGCAGGCTCTGCGTGGTCAGCACAGAGCCTGACATGGGGCTCAAAGTCATAAAACCACAAGATCATGACTTGAGCTGAAATCAAGAGTTGGATAACAACCAACTGAGCTACCCAGGCACCCCCAGGCAGACTTCTTAAAGAATTCATTGACATACATCATTCTACTGGTCTGTAAAGATACTGACCTATAGAGGTATATTATTATTATCCCTCTTTTACAGATGAGAAAAACACAGGTAGTATATACATAAGTAATAAGAGGCAGAGCAAGAATTTGAACCCTTGTAAGCTAATTCCAAAATCTTTACTCTTAACAATTACATTATACTCCTTTTCCATCTCAGGAAAAAAAGAAAAAAAACCTGAATACACTGTTCCAATAATAATACTAGGAAAACTGGACTGGACACTTAATACCACAAAATATATTAGCAAAATCTCTATGGGGGCTTAGTAGAAAAATCTCAGGCTGTAGAGTCAGACAGAGTTGGCTTTGAATTTTGGCTTCCATTCTCAACTACTCTACCTATAGATACAAACTTGGGGAAATTACTCAGTAAGCCTCCATTTCCACAACTGTAAAACAAAAGTACAGAAGACTACGAATGCTTCATCTTACCCCAAATTGCACTAAGCATTCCATAACATTACAGTATCACCTTCCCATTTCCCTCTTCAACCTTCCATAAATTCCTCCTATTTCCAATTCTCTAAATGTATTCCGTTCCTATAATGTTGATTTTTCTTTCTGCATTTTGCCCTCATGGTAGTATCATCTTATCTGCTGCCTACCAAATTACTGACCATCTCAAAGATCTCAGTCTAGTAGAAGTAAACTTCAACTAGACTCTGCTATGTTTCCTTCAAATCAGACAGGCCTGACTCAGAGAGTCTCTGAGGTTAAAAATAACCTAGTTTCTGTCTCATCAGCCATGTATGCTAATTTTAATCCTGGAGCAGAGCCTAGACGCTAAGAGAGCCTTATGACTGAAACCACAACTACTTTGGTATACCATGCAGTTAAAAAAGGGAAATACCTTTATTTTGGTGACAATTTTAGGTTTAAATATGATGTCAGATAGCATACATGATAAAACATGCAAAATCTAAGAAAGCTCCACTCTCACCTGCAAAGTGAAGTGCTAAGTCTCGATACAGTTCTCGACTCATGTTTTGAAATTCAGCCTCCTGCCACACTTTCCCATCAGGTGTTCGAATCTTGGTCTCTGAAGGATTGAAGCCTAATATATACCAACAATACAAAAGAGTCGTATCAAAGTTGCTTCATAAATTGAGATATAATTAACATAACCATAAAATTCACTGTTTTAAAGAACACAGTTCAATGGTTTTCAGTATACTCACAAAGTTATGGACCTATCAACACTAATTTCCTGTACCCATTAGCAGCCACTCTTCCATCATGCTATTCCCTGGGAACTACTAACCTCCCTTCCACCTTCATCGATTTGCTCATCCTGGAAATGTCATCCTACAATATGAATCCTACAATATGTGTGTGACCTTTTGTGTTTGGCGTCTTTCAATTAACATAATGTTTTCAGTCACCATGTAACATGTATCAAAGCTTTCTTCTTTTTTATTGTTGAATGATATTCCATTGCATGAATATATCAACATTTATTTATATATTTATCAGTTGATAAGTACCTGAACAGTTTCTACTTTTTGGCTAGTATTAACAATGTTGCCATGAACATTCATGTACAAGTTTTTGTGTGGACATATGTTTTCAGTTTCCTTGGGTATCATACTTAGGAGTTTGAATTGCTGGGTCATATGGTAACTCCACGTTTAACTTCTGAGGACTGCCAAACCATTTTCTAAAGGAGCTCTACCATTTCACATTCTCACCAGCAATGCATGAGGGTTCCGATTTCTCCACAGCCTCACCAGCACTTGTTATTGTGTTTTTGTTTGTTTCTGTCTTTTTTATTACAGCCATCCTAGTGGTTGTGAATGGTATCTCACTGTGGTTTTGATTTGTGTTTCCCTAAAAACAAATGCTGGTGAGCAGCTTTATACGCTTTTAAAAGAAGGATGCATAATTAGCTACCACATAATGTGCTGACAAATACTGTTGGGAAAAAGTAAGCTTCAGTGAGATGAAGCAATATCCATTTCTTCAAAAGGACTAGAAATGGAGAAGCACTCAATTAAATGATAAACGAAATGTCAATCGTAAATTACGGATTTCAGAGAAAAAACTACTCTTCTCAGGAGTAAGAGAGAGACAACACTACTTCTTCCTTTGAAGACAGGCATTAATTGCTACCATCTATCTGATTTTGCCTATGGCTGAACAAACCGACAAGCTGCTATCTACACAAGCAAAATGCACCCAAGGTGTAGAAAACAGGTCTTTAAAACATACTTGTTCAATCTTGCAACAAACATTACACATGTGCTATTTCCTAGGGATTAACAGTCTGATTTCCTACTTCGAATTTATTTTGGAAGGCTATTTTAAAAAATCATAAAAATGATGAATATGGACGATAACGAGAGTAGTATAAAGATTTCTGTTTTCAGATGGTCTCAACTTATCAAAGAATTGGCACCCAATAAATGTTTGTAAAAATTAAATCAATATAAAGAACAGACTGGAGTAAAAAACAGATAAAAGCACTCTAGAAGTGTTAAATAAAATGCACTGGTAAACTAATTACATGTCTAATAGAAAGGAATCTATTCAGCTTTTAGCACAAGAGCAGAAGTTTAATTTCACGTGACATTTGTGGCAAGGGGCATGCAATTATGCCCATGCAACAAAAAATTTGTAAACGCAGTGTCCAGGCTATTGCAAGCTACAGTTTGTAATAAGAAAGTGTGGCAATCCCATGCAAATCTCTCGCTCTCTCAACTTTTCACCACCATCATCCCCACCCCATCTCTCTGCATTCAACTCTATCATTTTTTCTCTCCTCTTCAGGAAACATTTATCTTCATGGGAGCCTTTCATTATATCTGCATTTTTATTTGTAAGTTAACTTAAAGAAGCTTTCAATATCTACACCAGTTCCCTTTTCTGTCCCCCAATTTTACAGTAGTTCCCCCTTATCTGCTGTTTCACTTTCTGCAGTTTCCATTACACACCTGTCAACCATGGCCCAGGATCAGATGATCAGAAGGCCAATAGTAGCCTCACGCTACGTCACAGTGCCTATGTCATTCATTTCATCTCATCACACAGGGATTTTATCATCTCACAGCATCACAAGAAGAAGGGTGAGTGACGACAGTACAATAAGATTTTGAGAGGGGTGTCTGGGTGGCTCAGTTAGTTAAGGGTCCAACTCTAGATTCTGTCTCAGGTCATGATCTAACAGTTCGTGAGTTCAAGCCATGCATCGGGCTCTGCATTGCCAGTATGGAGCCTGCTTGGGATTCTCCCTCTCCCTCTCTCTGCCCCTCCCTAGCTTACAGTAAGTAAATTAACTTAAAAAAAAATTTTTTTAAACTTAAAGGAAAACTTAAGAAAAAATTAAAGATTTTGAGAGACCACATTCGCTTAACTTTTATCACAGTGTATTGTTATAATTGTTCTAGTTATTTTCGTTAATATGTTACTGTATCTGATTTATAAATTAAACTTTATCATAGGTATGTATGTATGTATGTATAGGGAAAAAATAATATTTATAGGGTTTGGCACTATACAGTTTGAGACATCCACTGGGAGGCTTGGAACGTATCGCCTGAGGATAGGGGGGACTACCGTATTTCTATTCTTTGTCCCATTTTTTCGTTACTAGTTGAATTTATTGACTAGAATAAAAAAGCTACTGTGCACTTATGCTCAGGACAGTGTACTAGGCTCTGAAATAAAATAAGGATGATCAATATAAGGTCTTAAACTTCATGGGCATTTACACCAGGGAGAAAAATGTATGCAAACAACTAAGTATAAGACAAAAATCACATAAACACTGTTTGTGTTCACTACTTTTAAATTGAAATTTTAAAGCAGAATCATAGAACACTTTTCATGTCTTTAAATTAAAAAAAAAAAAAAAAAAAAAAAACCAGGGGCACCTGGGTGGCTCAGTCATTTAAGTGTCCGACTCTTGATTTCAGCTCAGGTCATAACCTCACAGTTTTTGAGTTTGAGCCCTGCCATCAGGCTCTGCACTGACAGTGTGGAGCCTGCTTGGGATACTCTCTCTCCTCTCGCTCTCTGCCCCTCCTCCACTCACTTTGTGTATCTCTCTCAAAATAAGTATATAAACTTTAAATAAATGAATGAATGAATGAATAAATAAATAAATAAATAAATAAATAACATAAAAAACATAAATGGAAAACCAAGGTTTAGAATGGGTTTAGTATACTAACAACTGCATAAAAAAAGAAAGAAAATAATTAAACACACACATACTATTTGTGTATGCAAAAATTATCTCTGGAAGAATATACGAACTGTTAACACAAGTAATAACCTGAAAGGGGACCAGGGAGCTCCAGAACAAGAGATTTTCCTGGTAAATCCTTTTCATGTTTTGAATTGTGAACCAAGTGAATTTATTACATATTTGAACAAATGAAAGTAAAATGTCACTTTATAGTATATTTCGATCCTTTTCATTTACATTGGCAAAAAGTTGACAAAAATAGTTTTTCAGTGTTGGGAAAAATAAATCCATTGCTCAGGACGTTGGAAACCATATTCTGTTATAATTTCACAAATGTATGCTATAGTTCATAAATTAGCCCCCAAAAGTTCTATTTATAAATTTTTTTTAAGTAGGCTTCACTCCCAGGAGGGAGCCCAACGTGGGGCTCAAACCCACAACCCCAGATCAAGATTCAAGCCTAGATCAAGAGTCAGATGCTTAACTGACTGAGCCACCCAGGTGTCCCTATAAAACATTTTAATATGAAAACTAACAGGTTAAAAAATTATTAAATAAAAGGTAAGTGCGAAATCCAATCACCAACTCAGAGGAAGTTAAGATTTTAAGATTTTCACTCAGGTTTGTTCGGGTTGTGTTTGTTTTGTTCCTTCCTATTTTTAATTTTTAGATTTTTGTAAATTATTAAATAAAATATGGATTTAGGTTGATCATCTTAACTTTGCCTTACTGGAATAACTTTTGGAATTTCAGAACTTTGATTTCTAGAATAAACACACCTTAAATGTACAATCTTTATTTAATGGATCTGACATTAATATAGCAAAAGTTTTGGGGCGCCTGGGTAGCGCAGTCGGTTAAGCGTCCGACTTCAGCCAGGTCACGATCTCACGGTCCGTGAGTTTGAGCCCCGCGTCAGGTTCTGGGCTGATGGCTCGGAGCCTGGAGCCTGTTTCCGATTCTGTGTCTCCCTCTCTCTCTGCCCCTCCCCCGTTCATGCTCTGTCTCTCTCTGTCTCAAAAATAAATAAAAAACGTTGAAAAAAAATTAAAAAAAAAAATAAAAAAAAAAAATATAGCAAAAGTTTTGGATAATCACTATCTCACAACTAACAAGAACATTTGCTATTTGCTCTGTCAACGGTGTGGACAATTACTACATTGTACACAAATGACTAGAAGGATATGAAATAATTTCATTAATAATACAGTAGACCAATCCTGAATAACAAAACAAGTTTTCAGTATTCTAAAGGGAACTGCTCATAATTTTATCACAAATTAGCAAGAATAAAATGCAAATTATCCACCTTTTATCTAATTCACAATTAATTATCATTATCAAAATATAATAAGCAACACAAAAATGAGTGTCCGACTTAAGCTCAGGTCATGATCTCACGGTTCGTGGGTTCAAGCCCCGCGACGGGCTCTGTGCTGACAGCTCAGAGCCTGCTTCGGATTCTGTGTCTCCCTCTCTCTCTGCCCATCCCCACCTGCTCTCTGTCTCTCATTCTCTCTTTCTCTCAAAAATAAATAATAAACATTAAAAAAATAAAAAAATAATAAAACCGATAATTGCTCTAACCTCACATATAAAATTCATTCTGGAGAAGAAGACCTTAGGACTACAAAAAAACTGCGAAGCTGGTCAGAGAAAAGTTAGACTTGGTAGACAAATACAAAACAAAATTAACTATAGCAAAAACTGTCCTAGTTCGTTAATAACTTAAAATTAACAGAAAAAATGAATCTTGACAATTTTTGATCTTCATACACTTATCTAGAAAAACTGAACTTTGAAAAAAGAAAGGCTATGGTAGCAGAAGTTTTAATGACAAAAATCTAACACAGACTGATCTGATCAATGAATCAACTCTTTAATTGAAAACTTTACATGAATAACTCTGTGAAAATAATTTCAGGAACATAAAAATACAATCTCCTTAAAACCACCATATATAAAAACTGGAGTTGGCTACAAAACAGAGATTCTCTTAGAAAAGGATTTTCTCAATGAAAATCTATCTATGTTAGTATAAATCTGATTTAAATATTTGTTTTCTCAAACATGGGGGCGGAGGGGGAATCCCTTACTGTCAAAACTTAAAGCTTCAAATAACAGGATCAAAATATCAGTGCCAAAATATTCTGTAACCAACTGTAACTGGAATTAACTCAATTATAATTTTAAATATTTACTTTTGAAAGAATTCCTAATAACAATCCAAATACAATGGTGGAATAAGAGTAAAATTCTGGCAGTTCTCTAAAAACGACACTAATTTGTATTTTCTCTTTTGTTCAATTTATTAACTATTCAGATGGGGTTCTTCATCTCCTGAGGGACTTGTTAAAAAATCTAATTCTGGGCTCTATACCGAGAAATTCTGATTTAGATCCAGTGTAGCATCCAGGAATCTGTATTTTTAACCTGCACCTTGAATTAATTTCTTAAGCATTTGATTTGAGAATCACACCCTGTTCTAAAGATGACCTTCTCTATTCAAATGCACCCTAGGGAGAAAGGGGGACAAGAAGGCAGGAAGAGAGAAAGATACAAAGACTGACTACAAACCTTTATATGTTGGAGCAGGTGGTGCTGTTGCCACTTTCCTGACTTTTGCTGTCACTGAGTTATCAACATTAACAACCATTACTGGATGGTCAATATGACCCAGATTCTGGCCCCGGCCATTTGTTTCTTCTGAGTGTTCCCACTGTTTCCTAATTCGCTCCTTGAGTTTTTCCAGTTTGACATCATGTTGTCGCTGCTTTAAAATATCTAATCTTTGGGAATTACAAGTACTCGTAGAGGACGGAGAAGAGTCCGTTATCCGTAACACTTTTGGATCAACATCATGGCCCATGTTACTTACAGAAGCCTTCTCATTTCCTTTTGCTCTACTAGGCTTTTCTTCCTCAGTTCTCACAGGACCTGCCATCTTAATCAAACATTCAGAATTTTGCAACGCATCAATTGCTGGTCGATCATTTAAAAACCTAACCACTGTATCATTGATGACAGATGATTGGGAGCTCTCAAAATCACAGCAATGTATGTTCCGTTCTTCTCGATTGCAGATCATCCGGTTCCCACTCTCAGGCTTTTCTTCATTAACATCCACACAATATACATGCTTTGACTCTAGATGGCTAGGACTTATATTGGAAGGTGTGCCATGGATTTCCCTATTATTAAAAAATAATAAGCTTTAAATAAAGAGCACAAAAAACAAACTGAAACCAGTCAAACTGAAAGAATTCTAATATTAGAGATTTTTTAAAAATCTAGAAATTCCAGTAGGTTAAAAAACAAAATGCTCATCACTAACATTAAGATTCAATGCTCAGTGCCCCCTCTATCAAGTTAGATAGCAAATAATCTAAATCATAATGTGCATATGTAAAATAAGAAATATGCAAAACATGGAGAGATTTCCTTAAGAACTCCAGAAAATAGGATTACAATCTGACTTTAGAAATTCACTTGATACCTATTACCAAAATATGCATTTTATTCCTCTATGAAATCTTAAGTATGGGAAAAAAGTTCTCAAATTCTGTGTTTGTAACTTCTAAATAATGTACCAAATTAACAAATAGATGGGGAGTACAAATAAAGTGGAGGTATAATAAATATTTTCCTCCAAATAAATGTAGTTAAGTAAAGTTAAACCTCTCTAAACCATAGATCACTTTTTTTGGTAGCTTCAAACTCTGTATAGCACATCTGGAAATTGTGGAGTAAGCAAAGACAGCTAGGCATAGCCAAAGTACATATCACAAAGTCCATATTCTTTATTCATAAAAACATTAACAAAAGTCTTCCTCCAGAGATTATTTTTATTTTATACATCATTCTAATAAGTTATATTTTAGGAACAGAAGTAGTTTATTAAAAGCGAAGTTAATGAAAACAAGTCTCAGCAGTAACAACAGCACGTGATTTATAAAAAATAGCCAACAAAATTATAAAATTTGGATCTGCAATGTCTCAAAGAGTAGACATTAGCCACATGCAGCTACTGAGCCCTTGAAATATGGTTAGCCCCAATGGGAGATGTGCTACAATGTAAATTACATACCAGATTCTAAAGACTCAGGATGACAACAGAAAAAGAATGTAAAACATCTTCATGTGTCTGTGTATGTGACTAGTAAAACTGTTTAAATTGTATGTATGGCTCACATTACTGGTTCTATTATACAGCACGGATCTAGATGTTTCATGGAAAGGCACAAAACTCTAAATATCGCAAAAATTCTTAAAGCCATAACTCTGTTGCAGTATAATATGGTAATTATATCTATTGTCAGTCTATGAGTATATGCATTTTTCTAAGGAGATAGTCTGCAGCTTTCACCAAATTCTCACTGGAATCCATGACCCAAAAAACATCAGACCCCGTTCTGAGTGGTTGATTATTAAATAAGATGGGGACTGAGAAATGACTCATGTAGCTTCCACTAAAGATCAAGACTAAATTCAGTTATTTGCACTACCTTTACCAGACCAGAACAATTCATAGTTAGAAGGATTTAGGTATAAAATTAGCAAATGTAAAGAATAAAAGAAAGCATAAAACGGTAGTTTGCATATCACGTCACAATCTTAAAAAGGGAAGGACAGTTGATCTTCCCTCCCCACCAGAAAAAGAAAATCGTATTTTTAGTTTTCATTTACTCATTCATTAGATATTTGCTGAATACATAGAAGGGTGTTTATTGTACAATTCTTTCAACTTTTCTATAAATATAAAAATTTTCATAATAAATGTTAGGGAAAAATATTTATGGAATACTTAGTAAATGATAGGCATTACGCTGATGTTTTGAGAATAAGACAGATTTACAGCCTTACATAACTAATGTAATGGTTAGATATGGAATCAAAATATAAAGCAACACGAAAATATATATAACAGAAGTTATATTGTATTATTAGAGCATACAGGAAGGGCTAAATAGGCTGTGGGAATGGAATAGGATAGAAACACATCTGGCAATGTTTCAGATAGAAGGTGCCAAAACCGGGGGCACCTGGGTGGCTCAGTCGGTTAAGCATCCGACTTCGGCTCAGGTCATGATCTCATGGTCCGTGAGTTCGAGCCCCACGTCGGGCTCTGTACTGACAGCTCAGAGCCTGGAGCCTGTTTCAGATTCTGTGTCTCCCTCTCTCTCTGCTCCTCCCCTGTTCATGCTCTGTCTCTCTCTGTCTCAAAAATAAATAAACGTTAAAA
>NC_064813.1:27253859-27402179 GCF_023721935.1 Panthera uncia
AAGGGAAGGGGAAGGGGAAGGGGAAGGAGAAGGAGAAGGAGAAGGAGAAGAAGAAGAAGAGGAAGAAGAAGAAGAAGAGGAAGAAGAAGAGGAAGGAGGAGGAGGAGGAGGAGGGGAAGGAGGAGGAGGGGAAGAAGAAGGAGAAAACTAAGCTATACAAAGTTCATTATGTAGACAAAGTTCATTATGTAGAACACTTAATCTGAGATATTAATGAAGAAAAAAAAAAAAAAAGCCACACTTCCAGAGACTGAATAATCTGTCTGTAGGAAACATATATTACAATGGTGGTAGCCTGGATTCACTACTTCTTCCTCCCAAATATTTAATCTGTGAAAGAGTAGAAAGTCAATATTTCATCATATATAAGACTTCTGCTCTACATTTTTGGGAAATGAAAAAGGTAATAATACTAGAGCCACAGTGCTATGCAAAACTCAAGAAAATAAACCATAATCTTAATGTAAATATTACAGGCTAATCCTAGTTGATAATTTACTGTTAAACACTAACCTGTAAGAAACCAAAGGTTCACGAAACTCCACGCGGTTATTTTTCCTTATGTTACTCTCCAGGGTGGTAACTCTGAGAGGGCTGCGAGATTTCTCTTTTCGTGATTTTGAAGATTTGGAGGTTGGAGCATTAACCCAAGAGTCATCCAGGAATCTACCATCTGAAGGAAAAGAAAGTCTGTAAGAACATATGATATAATCTACGATTGCCTCTGAATTTGGGTAGTGTTTATGAAAATAAGTATCTATTATTTCTGGCATCTCTAGTTGAATATCATATACGTGTATAGAAAACATTCAAATTAAACTATTACAAACCACTCAATCTATAGAGGAAAAAACTGCATTCTGAACAAAAAAAAATGCAAAACAAATTCTACATACAAAATTCCTTTTGGTCAAAGGCTCTCACTCAAACAAGGAATTATCGAATAAAATCCAACAGACTCACAGGTTTAAAAAAAAAAAAATTACAGTTTTAATGGAAAGTACTAACCTCCAGGTTCTAGTCCACTAATTAAGTAAGAAACCACACAATTACATATATGAAAGGTAACCAGAGAAAGTAATGGCATTGTGTCAATTTACCTATGAGATACATAATTCCAATTATGATTTAACCCCCTAAACAATATGTAAATCTTATTAAATCAACTAAATCTCAAAGTGATATATCTGTGAATTTAAAATACAGACATAATCCCAAAGGCTTAAAATCAAATTCTTATCATGAAAAACAAATGAAAAGTCACTGTCAAAGGTGATGCAATGATGCTAAAGTCCCTCATCAAAAGATAGTGAAAGCATCATCAGTAGTCACTGAATATGAAGCTGCTTCATAACTACTCAGCACCGAAGACAAAACACCTAAATGTGGATGAGGTATGGTCTCTGACAAAAGAGCAAGCAAATATACCAGACTATAAAAGGAAATTAAATTGAAACAAAACATCAAAAATGTAATACATCTGTAATTCTGGAAGCAACAACACACATACCTTTTCTGCTTATTTTTCTGGTAGCACTTGCCGAAGATTTCTTGGTATCCATGACAGAATCAAACACAGCTGTACTTGTAGGGACAACTTCTAATTTGTTTTCAATGTGTCTCAGCTAAAGTTCAAACACCATCACAACAAATAGGTTAATTCTGTATATAAATCCGCTACTACTGATTGACACAGTCACAAATTATATTGTCCGACACCTTTCTCTAAAGTAGGAAAAATTCAAGACTGCCTTTTTGTAGTATTAGCTTTTTCACTGTTTGTTACTTCAGCTATAGTAACAAGTAGTACAATGCTGCCCACATTTGGACAAGAAAATCAGAAAGATTCGCAAGAGGGGAACCTGGGTGGCTCAGTCAGTTGAGCACCCGACTCTTGGTTTCAGCTCAGGTCATGATCTCAGTTTGTGAGATCGAACCCCTTGTGGGGATTTTGTGCTGACAGCACGGAGCCTGCTTGGGATTCTCTCTCTCCCCCTCTCTTTCTGCCTCTCCCCCAGTTCCTTCTTCTCTCTCTCCCTATCTCTCTCAAAAATAAATACACATATTTTAAAACTTAAAAAAAAAAGATACTGAAGAATATCAAAGAGTTTCTATTTGTTTTGTTGACCTTTTTTTTATTATTTTTCGAAACAGTACATTTTCTAACATTATATGTTGCACATCATCGTTATATAGCCTGTGCAATTTACAGGCAAAAATTAGAAAAGAACAACTCAGATGGACTCAAATTTTAGAACTGTTCAAACGGCTACAACTTTTTAAGTCTTATGTCTATAAAATAAGTTTCACAATAAAAACAAAATTCACGAGACAGAACTCAGGTTTCCATACACTTTACAGTAGAAGTCAACTTCTGGTAGAACCACCAATGTTCTCAATGATTTAAAAACCATTTTCCCCTAATTATATGCTTACAGGAGAAAGCTTGTAAAGCACAGAAAAAGTATAAAAAATGAAATTAAAATCATCAAAATTCCACCACACAGAGATAAACACTGTGTAAAATTCTGATTTATCTTCATTCAGATTTTTGTGGTACAATGTACTCACAAAACTGGAATAATCATTGATATTCTGTTATCAGGCTTTTTCTCCCATTTATATTATAAGCCCCCTGTCATCCGTGAAAGTTATTTTTAGGGGCACTTGGAGGACTCAGTCGGTTAAGTGCCCAACTCTTGGTTTCAGCTCAGGTCATGATCTCATGGTTTGTGGATTCAAGCCCCACATCGGGCTCTGTGCTGACAGTGCAGAGCTTGCTTGGGATTCTCTCTCTGCCCCTCCTCTGCTTGTGCACCCTCACGCTCTCTCTCTCTCTCAAAAATAAATAAATTTTTAAAAAAGTTATTTTTAAAAACACAATAGTTTTGAAAAACGACAATTGACAGTTCAGCTCTAAATTAGGTTAACTCTAAGTTAAACTGGGGATAAAAACTATTCCTACATTGTAGATATACAATGCTCATATGGAAGAGAGAGAATATATATAATGCTTCATTTTACCCTACATTATGACCAAATCTAGGTTATAGTACCTTTTCCAGATGTATTTTCAAACCAGTTCTGAAGATTAGGGTACAGAGAATACCATATTCACACAGTAAAGAAATAAGTGACTCAAATTCAAAGAAAAAGGAAAAAGGCTCCCTTTGAAGGGACTATGTACCACTTGCCAAATTTGTTTTCCTTGTCTTGCAGACAAGACTGGACAGAACACAAATGAAAACAGGTTGCCTATAGACATTCTTCAACACTACTGACAGAAAACAGCCTGCTATTGCCACAAAAGAGGCAACTCACAGTCCATTAAAGAAGCTGTGTAAATGGTGAGTCACCAAATTCTACTCCTAAAACCAATACTACACTATACGTTAACCAAATAGAATTTAAATAAAAATTTGTTCCTTTCATTTCCTCTCTGACTCTGAGCCTTCTACGTAGACATAGCCCTATATTCCCAAATTCATTTTGTTTTATATCTTCATTTCAACATACCAGATGAACAAATTTATTAAAGGAGAACAAATAGCACAAATTATTTTAATATTTTATATGCCATAGTGTTAATGTTCCTGCCACCTAAAATAGTGTCTTGATTATCCCTTTATTATTTAATAGCTGTCATTAATGTTCATTTTGTAATATATGGTACTTAATTTCCAACCAAAATCTTTGACTTTATTTTCCTATCACAAAAGCACTATAGAAAAAAAAATGTAATCTATCCAATCATAACAGGAAATCAATTTTAAACCTGAAAGAAATAAATGGAAGCTATAATTACTTACAGCAGCCTTGGTCTGAGAAAGTGCATTCCACGATGTGGTTATATCTGCTAGGAAACAGTGATATTTACTGAATCAGAATCTCTGAAAAAGTCTTCAAAATCTGCATTTTAATAAGCTTCTAAATGCACTTGATTTTGAGGACCATTTTATTAGGCAGAACTATTCCTCAGCAACTGCTTTATTATATTGAACCAAAACATGGTTCTTTTCCCATCCTATAACGCCAAGTTTCCTAGTTTATGTTTTACAGTTGTATTAGACATTGATCCTATTAGTTCCTGGGACAGCTGGACCAACACCCCCACCCGCAGCTCCATCAGACGTCTCCAACAATAAGCAGTATCCTCAATTTGCCCCAATGACCTACACACATACAAAGTTTTATATTGTGATATAGTTCACATTATGATGCTGAAAAGATTAGAAAAGTACTCCAGACTTAAACCTACCAACAGAAACAAAGGTAAAATCTAGTCTTTCAGATAATAGCCCTACAAATAACATAAGGCCACATAGTTCCTTGAGTCATCCTTCTCTAGGAAATTTCATTTCAGCCAAATGTTCCTTATGTGACATGATTTCCAGATCCCTCACAAACCCAATAATCTTCCTTCAGATGTACTCTAGCTTGTCAATGTACCTCAAAATATATCATGCCCTAAATTAAAGTTAACCCCAATGCATCATTTAAAAAAAAAAAAAAAGAGTTCAGTGAGACTTTTCCTTTTCTTATCTGTGCACTACAGAGGTCTAAGACTATATTAGGACGTATATTATACCACTTATTGACATTACCAGAATTTTTCAGAATTTCTAAGAAACTGTGTAAAACTAATTTTGCATGCACTGCTTCTTTTTTAAAAAGAATGTTTTCCTTTATAAAAGTTTACCATAGGACACCTTTGAAGGTGAGATCCCTTGTATGTTTAAAAGAAATTTCATTTAAAAATTTATCTACCTTTTACAAACCAAAGTATACATGTAGTTTTCATTTACTGATTAGCCCAGAATTTTATACACACGACCTAAACAAGGCATTAAGTTCAATTTAAAGCAAACAGATCATACCTTGGACAGTATCCTTGCTTTGAGAGTTCCTTGGATTTGGTAAAGGCACCTCTTTTGATTTGCTGCTCTTCATCCTGCCAATTTACCTGCAATCATACCACCAGCGTTCATTGAACATCAATACTATCACATTAGCAAAGGAAAATGCTATCATTTATCTTAACGTTCATGAAAGTCAGCAAGGAATTTTGTCAACTCTAAGTTACCTTCATGCCCTGTTAAGAGTCCCTGATAATCTGATAACTTTATTTTTCTTTGGAAAACTAAACCATTAAAAAGTCTATCGTGACTACCTCACACCAACTAGGATGGCAATATCAAAATGCCAACAACAACAAATACTAAGTGTTGATGCGGAGAAACTGGAACTCTTGTGGCCTGTTTGTGGGAATGTCAAATAATATAGCCTCTGTGGAAAACAGTATGGCAGTTCCTCAAAAAATTAACAATAGAGGGGTGCCTGGGTGGCTCAGTCAGTTAAGCATCTGACTCTTGATTTCAGCTCAGGTCATCACCTCACAATTTGTGAGTTTAAGCCCGGTGTTGGGCTCCACAAAGAGCCTGCTTGGGATTCTCCCTCTTCCTCTCTCTGCCCCTCCCCTGCTCACGTGCTTGCTCTCTCTCTCTCTCTCTCTCTCCCCCTCTTAAAATAAACTTTAAAAAAAAAAAAGAAAGAGGACAATTTTGGAATACCTGAGTGGCTCTGCCAGTTAAGCATCTGACTCTTGATCTCAGAGTCATGAGTTCAAACCCCATGTTAGGCTCCACATTGGGTGTGAAGCCTACTTAAAAAAACAACAACAAAAAAAACAAAAAACAACAACAACAAAAAAAACGGGGCAGGACGGAGCCTGGGTGGCTTAGTCGGTTAAGCATCTGACTTTGGCTCAGGTCATCATTTCATGGTTTGTGAGTCTGAGCCCCTCGTTGAGCTCTGTACTGACAGCTCAGAGCCTGGAGCCTGCTTAGGATTCTGTGTCTCCCTCTCTCTCTGCCCCTTGCCTGCTCACACTCTGTCTCTCTCTCAAAAATGAATAAACATTACAAAAAAATTTTAAAAGGGAGGGCAACTTTGACATATTCCATAGTAGAGATGAACTTTGAGTACATCAGCTAAGTGAAATGGGCCAGTTACAAAGAAGAATACTGTATGATTCCACTCATATAAGGTACCTATAGTAGTCAAAATCATAGGGACAAAAAGTAAAACAGTGGTTACCAGAAGCCAGGAAAGGGGGGAACATGGAGCTATTGTTTAATGGATATAGAATTTCAGTTTTGCAAGATGGAAAAAGTTTTGGACATGAATGGTGATGATGCACAATGCTATAAATGTATTTAATATTACTAAATTATACACTAAAAATGGTTAAGATGGTACATTTTATATTATGTATTTTAATGTTTGTTTGTTTATTTATTTATTTATTTATTTAATTTATTTTGAGAGAGAGAGAGAGAGACAGGGCTCAAGTCAGGTAGGACCAGACGGAGAGGGAGACACAGAATCTGAAGCAGGCTCCCAGCTCTGAACTGTCAGCACAGAGCACGACACAGGGCTCGAACTCATGAGCCATGAGATCAAAACCTGAGCCAAAGACCGACTGAGCCACCCAGGTACACCTATATTATCTATTTTAGCACAATAAAAAATACTGAAAGAAAAAAATTATAGCATGACTCAAAGAGAAAGATAACGATCTGCTTATGCTGACTAAACAGCTTGATAATAGTCATATTTTCTTATCAATATAGTAGAATTATTTTGTGGGGCACCTGGGTGGCTCAGGTCATGATCTCGCAGTTTGTGAGTTCAAGCCCACCTCGGGCTCTGTACTGACAGCTCAGGGCCTGGAGCCCATTTCGGATCCTCTGTCCCCCCCCCTCTCTCTGCCCCTTCCCCATTTGCACTCTCTCTCTCAAAAGAGATAAATAAAACATTAAAAAAGATAAAAATAAATAAAAATAAAAATAAATGAGTGGCTCAGCTGGTTACGCATCTGACTTCGGTTCAGGCCATGATCTCATGGTTCTTGGGTTCAAACCCTACATTGGCCTCTGTGCTAACAGCTCAGAGCCTGCAGCCTGCTTTGGATTCTGTGTTTCCCTTTCTCTCTGCCCATCCCCTGCTTGCGCTCTGTCTCTCTCTCAAAAATAAATAAAACATTAGAAAATAATAATAAAATAAAATAATAAAACTAAAAATAGAAAACAGATAGAAAAACTAAAATTAACACATATGCAAGTAGTTTAAAATTTTTCCAACCATAAAAACTCCCATCAGAGATGCCAATGTAGTTCAAAACATTAACTCACTTTACTTTCCTTCTCATAAAGATACTTTCCTTCTCATAAAGATACTTAACCAACTGCATGGCTCAGTCGGTTAGTGTCCGACTTAGGCTCAGGTCACGATCTCACGGTTCATGGTTTGAGCCCCGGGTCGGGCTCTGTGCTGACAGCTCAGAGCCTGGAGCCTGCTTCGGATTCTGTGTCTTCCTCTCTCTCTGCCCCCCCCTCCCCACTCATGCTCTGTCTCTGTCTCTCAAAAATAAATAAAAACATTTTAAAAAGTTTTAATAAAATAAAATAACAAACATGAGTTATTCTATATTAGTAAATAATATGTCAACAATGTGACAAAAGTTTTCTTTGGGCAGACTTCTCTTTTCTTTAAAACTAAAATAAATGCTTAAATACACAGTGATCATCCATTTTCCAATGAGAAGGAAGAATAGATTAAATAATCAAAACTGCATTTATGTCCATAATCTCTATGTTTAAGGGCTAATGCTGATAGGCTGGGACAAGGTAGATAAATAAAATGAAAAGCATTTAAATAAATCTACTCCCAAATAAAAACCTTCGTAAGAGTTACTCATCTTCAAATGCAAAGGACTCAATGTTTCGAGTGTGACATTTATGTAAAATTTCATCTTGTAAAGAAATGCTAGTATATTCACCATTTAACAATGAGAATGAACTAATTACAACAACATATAACAAGATAGTTGAACATCACAAACATGTTAAGTGAAGAATGCCAGAAACAAGAGTACATGTTGTATAATTCCATTTTATAAAGTATCAAACTTTATAAAAAAATTTTTTAAAGGGGTGGGGAGAGCCTGGGTGGCTCAGTCGGTTGAGCGTCTGACTTCAGCTCAGGTCATCATCTCGCAGCTTGTGAGTTTGAGCCCTGCATCAGGCTCTGTGCTGGCAGCTCAGAGCCTGGAGCCTGCTTCGGATTTTGTGTCCCTCTCTCTCTCTGCTCCTTCCCTGCTCATGCTCTCTCTCTCTCTCTCTCTCTCAAGGATAAATAAAACATTAAAAAAATTTTTTTAAAGTATCAAACTTCTATGGTGTTAAAAAGACAGTGGTTATGTAGGTTTGGGCAGGGGTGATGACTGGAACTAGAGCAAGGAACAGCTTTTGAGGTACTGATAATATTGTTTATTGATATGGGTGCTGATTACATGCACGTATTCTGTTTAAAGGATTTCCATCAAGCTGTGTGCACTTACATTCTTTTTCAATGTATATTATACATCAAAAAGTATTTTCAGATAACATGCCTAGTTGAAGTTTATAATTACAGTTTTAATTCAGTTCTATATGTCTAGTCTCATGAATGTCAGTTTTTCAATAATCCACCCTTCAAAATCCCTGGTTATCCCATACCAGTAAGTGGATGTTATTAATAGAATCTATTTAAGTAGGTCTGTTCTTTCTGTAAGAATATATATGTAAAATATCACCATTTTTTTATAAAGATAGAAAAAAATGAGGAAAAAGCACAATGAAAAAAACCTTCATAGAAAGGAGAGAATCTAATCTATCAAAACTCTTACTATCTTTAAAGTATAAATCTCAATCCACAAAATGCCTTTTCCAATTATTTTAAGGTTACCAAGTCAAACAGATCAAACTTATTCAAGATGATTTATTGGGCAGTAATGAAACTAACCTTCTCAGTTCAATGAACATGGCTTTATTCTACAGCCATATGGAAATTTTGGAATTATTTACTGAACACTTGTGTATTCTCTTTTGCCTACTTAATCTGTCAAGAATTAAGAATTAAGGTAAGTAAAAATGTACTGTAACTTTTTGTTTCCTCTTCATATTTCTATAAACTAATGTTTATATAGCTTGATATGATTATTTAGTGCTTAGGTTATTAGGAGAAGTTATTATAGATAAAATATGTTACATATATTGCTTAAAAAAAGAGGAGTGCTCAGTCGGTTAAGCTTCCGAATTCAGCTCAGGTCATGATCTCACACAGTTCGTCAGTTTGAGCCCCGTGTCGGGTTCTGTGCTGACAGCTTGGAGCCTGGAGCCTGCTTCGGATTCTGTGTCTCCCTCTCTCTCTGCCCCTCCCCCACTTGTGCTCTGTCACTCTTACAAAAATAAATAAACACTCAAGAGAGAGAGAGAAAATACAGAAAATTTCAATGACAATTTCTATGACAATTCTTTTGAGAGAGCGTTATCTCTGGTCACCAGAAAACACTTTTTTCAATCCATTGATAAAATTTAGGCTTTGTTCTTCAAATTCATTTTCTTATAAACAATCCTTCGACTAAAAAGTCCATACTTTCTAAAGTCTAAAAAATCATTTTTTCCTGACCCACAAGTTAGTTTTTATGAAGATAAAACAGGAAAAATAATTAAAACTAAGTATATACGTATATATGTGTATGTATATAATCTGTATAACACAATTTTCCAGTAAGGTATTATAACACTATCACATTGGGTTTTTAAGCTTTCATCTTGAAATAGTCACTACTCTTGGAATCAGTAAAACACATCTGTCCTATTTTCCTTATCTTCTTGATTTTTTTTTCCCCTTAACTGATGGCTTCTCTACTTTTGCCCAATTCATCAATGGTAACATTTCGAAAGGTTCCATTCGTAAGTCTCTTCTTTCCTAGCTCCTTCTTCCCAGGCAATCTCACACATTTTCATAGTTTCAACCACTTCCTAAATGTCATATTTCTGTCCTAGGTCCTTGTCTGAACTCTAGACCCAAGTTTTCAGTCTATTAGACAGGCCACCTCCAAATCCCACTGAATTTCAAATTTATCAAGTTCAGAACCAAATTCATTATTGTTGATCTTCAAAATAGTTTCTTCTTTTTCTCATAGCGAATGGGGTTGTCATGCATCCAGTTAATCTTTGACATTTCTGCCTCTCCTTCACCATCATTTACTGAGTTACCAAGTCAATACTATCTTTTAAGACATTTCTGTTATGATATATAAAATATGCCTCCATAAAGCTGTTGAAAAAACTTAAGATATTTCTAACTTCTCTCTCCCTCTCTCTCTCTTCCCCTTGCCTCTGTTCAGAGAATTATCTTTAGCCCAAATTATGGTAAAAGCTTCCTAAATTATTCTGTTCCTAACCTATTCTCTATACTGCAACCACAATTATCTTTCTAAAAAAAGAACCTAGCAACTCTGCTTCTAAAGCTCTTCAATGACTATCACCTATGGGATAAAATTCCAGATTCCTTAGCATGATAAACTTAATTTATAGTCTTAGCCTCTTTGCTATCTTCACTGTATACCAACTGTTCCTGTCAAAAAGTCATATCTAGAATGCATTCTCTAAACATCCAGAAATTTCTTTACCTCCACATCTTATTTCCTAAATTTTTGGGGGCAGTAATATCCTTCAAGTCCAACGTTAATGTCATCTAGTACAAATCTTTCCCCAACTGTTCCTTAACAGAACTATTACTACTTCATCTATTTCCGCAATAGCACTCTGTTAACTTGTTAGAGCCCTTATCATTGTGCGCACACACACACACAGACACACACACACACACACACACACACACACACACACACTTCATTCATTCATTCATTCATTCATTCAATGAACATTCCTTAAGCACTTAATGCTCACAATCTAGTGAAGGCACACATATAAACAAATAGTATACAATGTGCTAAATTATATAATAAAGTTACAAATAGCATGTGTATCAGTCTCTCCACAAGGTTGTATGGATTTTAAGGACTACATCTTCTTATTTACCTTCCTATCAACAGAGACCGTCCATGAACAAAAAAGCAAATGGCAATGTTGAAAGCTGTTATGATCTCAACTTAAACAGAAAATAATAGAGGGATCAAAGTCAAGGCTGCCAGTGAAAGGACAAACAGGGAAGGGAGGGGGGGTAAATCAATACCAGTAACAATAAACATGATCACAGAAGCAGAAGAGATGGTTTAAAAAGCCAGGCTGGAAAACACTTAAGGAAGAAAGAGGAACACAATTAAAATATATCACTAGGCTAGTAAGCTGGGAACAAAAGAGAGAACAAGGGAGTGAAATTCATATACTATTTTGCAAGTAGCCTATAAGAATAACTGGTAAAATAAACTACAAACCACATACACAAAAAGCATAATTGACCTTGCTGATAACAGTGTAAAGAAGAGGGCTACAGGTGACCATATAATAAACTAAATGTATGATGCCATGGAAATAATGGGAGTCATTTGATAAAAGCATACCATCATTAATGTGCAATGAATCAGATGGCTGGAGCAAAAGATAATGCGTATCCTCTGTATTTACTTGCTTAAGTAAAAGCCTTGCTATGATTAGGCCAAAAAAAAAAAAAAAAAAAAAAGTTCAGAAAGTTTTGTATAGTTCAAAAAAAAAGTTCAAGAACTATGTATAAACTGCCCTGGAGGTTCATTTATTCACTCTGGACATAATGTAATGAGCAGGTAAAGTGGAGCAGTAAAACATTACCATCTAGAGTCAGTGAACAGCAGAAACTACTCAGAAAGAGAAGACATTTCTCCCAGCTACTCACCCAGAGCAAAGATTAACTACTAGAAATACGGCTTCAACCTCATATAAAGTCTGAGTGTTTCTCAGAGGGGAATGGGGTGGCCCCATCTGAACAGATTATTTGTGGTAATTAACAGAGATGTACCACTAACTCCCAGGCTACAACCTGACAAACAAATCTGTCCTGTTGAGAATTACACTGTTAGCAATCAAGTTCCCTGATTTTGGAAGTATGGTGATATCGCAGAGTGCCATCCTCAAGAGACCTTAACTCTACCTGACTTCCAGTGAAACCCAGTAACAAAGATTCCAAGCTGCCAAGAGTCTCTAACAGACAGTAAGAAGCCAGAATCCTAAGGTAAAAATTGAAATAACTGGAATTAGATCTAGGCACACTATCCTAGATCTTATTCAATTAAGTCCATCAGTAAACAATGCATTCTTTCTCCTAAAACCCATACCATACCATTCCTTCTTCTAAAATCCTACAGGCTAAAGTGAGCTGAAAGGTGAAGGTGGGTTTCCTGATACTTTGTTATCATCTCTGGTTCTTTCATTCACTAGTACATTCTTACTTAAGAAAGTCCGCTTAAAATTAAAGAAACATTTATATTCATTCCCTAAAAAACAAATTTGTTATAATCTCTTCAAATATTATATCTTCCTTTTTTTCCCTATTTACCTCCCATTTTCTATGATATTTTTCCCTCTTCTGTTTTCTGTATTAATCACATATCTGACTTCCTCTCCTCCCTTATTTTTAGTTTCCCTATTTTTATATCTACTGTTCATATTTATATCATACATGTTTATGGCTAATTTTCTATATCTAAAAAAGGTATTACCTCCATGAATAAACCTACAACATAATAAAATTTCTCTCAAAACCCAAAAAGCACCTGGGTGGCTCAGTCAGTCAAGCATCCAACTTCGGCTCAGGTTATGATCTCAGGGCTCGTAGGTTCGAGCCCTGCATCGGGCTCTGGGCTGACAGCTTGGAGCCTGGAGCCTGCTTCGGATTCTGTGTCTCCTTCTCTCTCTGCCCCTCCCCTATTCATGCTCTGTCTCTCTCAAAAATAAATAAACATTAAAAAAAAATTTTTTTTAAAGATAACTCTCTCCCAAATAATCCATACATACATTCCCAATCATTCCTGCTGCAAGAGAGTTTCAGAGCAGCCACATAACGCCCTCCTCCAAGCAGCTGCAGAGTTCCTGTCTCCTGAACCTGCTTTCTCAAGCAGCTCTAGGAGGAGAATCACCTGAATGACATATTAGAAACTGAGATGCTGAGGCTCCACCCCCAAGAGCTTCTGAATCAGTGGGTCTGTGAAGAGGCCAAAAATCTGTATTTTTAAAGGTCCACAGGAATCCCAATACCATGTCAGCTTTGAGAACTACAGCTCTAAAGACTATTTTCAGTTCTACTCTTTGAAGCCCGAAGCCTCCAAAACCACTGTTGATTTCCATAAAGATGAGCATCAGTGGAGAGAACTAATCCTATTCCCCAACCACCTGAGACCATCTCTCTTGCGAAGATCCAGAACACTTAAGAACAAAAAAATACCTTTAAACCAGAAGCTAAAATTACAGACCTCTATGGGGGGTGACCATGAAGGCAGTTAATAGTTAATAATTGTAGCTACCATTTTCTGTGTTCCTTCTATGTGGGCCAAGAACTAAGTCTCCATCACAACCCACAATCCTTTTCCTTATTTGCCTTTTACTCCTCCCCTTAATCTAAGAGCTCTGTTCAATGCAGCTGGAAATCTGTATCCTTCTCTCTCCCCTTATATACTCTCTTCTTATATATTCAGGCTATGCTGAGGAGAAAAGTACACAACACATCACCCTTTCCTTTCCCCTATGTATTAAGATCCCTTATTTACCCTTTTTCTCCCCTCCCATTTCTTCCCACTCCTAGCAAAAAGAAGCCTTTTCTTCTTTGTGACCGTAGGAACATACTGCGCAGGGGAAATTGCCCCCATCTGAACCTGGCTCCACTCGGGTTTCTCTTGTCCTCTTCTGTTCTCTTCCTGGTGTTCTTTTTCTCAGTACGGTATGCATAATAGAACAGACATGGGCTTTGGGGGACATTTATTTTATTTTTTTTCACTCTTGTTTATAAAAACACTTAAGCATTCAATCCCAGAGAACCAAAAATCCCACCTCCCCACTGAACACTACTAAGGGGCAGGTCTTCTGCTCCATACCTTTTCTGTTTTTCTTTCTCTCTTGTTAATGCTTTTAAAAATGAATGAGTTTTTTTATATAAATAAAGTTTTTAAAGTATGGAAAAACTATTCATATATCCATTTCACTGATGAAGAAACAGTATCAGACAGGCTATGGAAATAGTCCAAGGTCATTCAGTGACAGATCTGAAAATTAAATCTAGAGCCCTCTCTCTCTCTCAAACCTCTGAAAGCCTCTAACAGGCCATTCACATAATGCCTCTCATAATATTCAAACTCAGCTACCATCCATAACATAATCCCCCATACTCTCTCAAAATTTCATCACAAGGCACTTGGCTTTCCCACCTCAATTCTATCCTCAATTCCCACCTCTAATGGAATTTCTGCTCCATAAACTTCAATGCACTTTAACTTCTTTAGAGAATACTCATTGAACCAATATGTCTTGACTCTTATCAAACTCACACCAAAGGACAGGGCTTGCTCACAAATGTCTATGGATGAAACGTTTTATTCCACCCTCTCTTCTACACAGGTAAGAGGTTTCAGCAAACTCTCTGGTGTTGCATCAGACTGTGCTCTTCCACACTGAAGAAAGACCTTTTCCTCAAATTGACCCATGTCCTCCACTCATTTATTGTTTGCTGAGTGCTATGTATGTAGTAGAAATGAAAAGTGCTAAGCAGTGGGAAGACAGCAGTGAGAAGGAACATACTCACCAATTAAAGAAATCTAAAGATTTACTCAGAAAGTTGATATTCATAAAGATTACAAATGAGATGAAAATAATTAAGGGGAAAAATAGAAATGCCACAGAAGCATATAACAGAAAGAAATTCATCTAATCTGGGAAGTGAAGAGGAAAGTGTCATTAAATCTAAGACCTAAAGGATGAATATAGGGCAGCACGGAAGAGCTTTCCAGGCAGTAAGAACAGTACATGGAACAGCCCTGAGACAAAAAAGACAGGACACAGTTTAAGAAACCAAAAAGCCCCATGTGTTGAAAAGGACAAATGTCAAGAAATAAATCTGAAGAAGAAAAGGAACAAGATCATGTGAGGTCTTCAACACGATTTGTTTTTTTTTTATTTTTTTTTTAATTTTTTTTTTAAGTTTATTTATTTTTGAGACAGAGAGAGACAGAGCATGAACGGGGGAGGGTCAGAGAGAGAGGGAGACACAGAATCCGAAGCAGGCTCCAGGCTCTGAGCCGTCAGCCCAGAGCCCGACGCGGGGCTCAAACTCACGGACCGCGAGATCGTGACCTGAGCCGAAGTCGGACGCTTAACCGACTGAGCCACCCAGGCGCCCCAACACGATTTGTTTTTAAAGGATCAATTATTGGCCACTCCTCTCCATGACCACAGTTTTGAGAAACCAATAACATAGAATCTATACCACTCTATTGCACTTTTCAGAAAACTTTAAGAATACTTTTATTACTGGGAATGCAAGCTGGTGCAGCCAATCTGGAAAACAGTATGGAGGTTCCTCAAAAAACTAAAAATAGAACTACCCTACAACCCAGCAATTGCACTACTAGGCATTTATCCATGGGATACAGGTGTGCTATTTCAAAGGGACACATGCACTCCCATGTTTAGAGCAGCACTATCAACAATAGCCAAAGTATGGAAAGAGCCCAAATGTCCATCGATGGATGAATGGATAAAGAAGATGTGGTATATACATATATGTATACACACACACACACACACACACACACACACACACATACACAATGGAGTATTACTTGGCAATCAAAAAGAATGAAATCTTGCCATTTGCAACTACATGGATGGAACTGGAGGGTATTATGCTAAGTGAAATTAGTCAGTCAGAGAAAGACAAAAATCATGACTTCACTCATTTGAGGACTTTAAGAGACAAAACAGATGAACATGGGGGACAAGACAGAAGAGACTCATAAATATGGAGATCAAACTGAGGGTTACGGGAGGGGTTGTGGGAGGGGAGATGGGCTAAATGGGTAAGGGGCACAAAGGAATCTACTCCTGAAATCATTGTTGCACTATATGCTAACTAATTTGGATGTAAATTTTTAAAAAATAAAAAATAAAATTAAAAAAAAAGAATACTTTTATTACTCATTTAAGTGACTCAAGAGTTTCATTCTAGTGTCCATTTTATAGTGAGTTTAACTGGCATCTTTTAGAGAAACAAGTTGTTTCATGCAAAAGTCAAAGCATAAATGAATACTACTTTGTTCAGACTAAAGTCAAATATCATGAGGACTAAAAAAGAAACTATATTTGACATGGTTCTATTTACATCACATAAAATATAAAAAGCCTCCAAAAGTTAGCTAAGGATGACTCTAACTTGCCAACAGAAAACAGAAATAAAACTTCATTAAAGCTATGAAAATAATATAAAAGTATCTGGTTAAGATGATACATATAAAGGGGTACCTGGGTGTCTCAGTGGGTTGAGCACCCCAACTCTTGACTTCAGATCACGATCTCACGGTTCAGTTCCAGTTCAGTTCAGTTCGAGAGTTTGAGCCCCATGTCTCTCTCTGCCCCTCCCCCACTTGCGCACTCTCTCGCACGTGCTCGTACTCTCCCTTTCTCTCTCTCAAAATAAATAAATAAAAACTTTAAAAAGAACTCTATGGAGAACCATCTTTTAAAAAAAAGTACGATACATATAAAAGGCAGAAGCACCTTATCTCAAGTAAGCATGCAACTTAAAATAAATTACTTGATAGCAAACAAGGGATCCACACTTCAAAGTATCACCCAAATACTCATTTCATAAGAGAGGCGCAAGGCTCAAAGAAAACTAACAATAGCCAAGAAATTTTAAAGAATTATATTTACCATTTAACTTCCCCACTTACTGTACAGGCTAAGAATTCATAAAGAGGGGGGAATAGAAAAAGAACACAAAAAGTAACTTTTAGGGGAAAGGAGCCACAAGAATACATCTGTTTTAAGATCTCCCCACCTCCAGGTTCTTACAAGAAACTTCAACCATCAATTACATTTTCCCTCATGTGTATCTCTAGCGTCCTCCTCTCTCCAAGATTGTTCCTATCAGCACTTATACTCAATCAAGTCTTCTTACTTAAAACAAACACAAAAGTCTCTCAACCCAGCACCCTCCTCTACTACTGCTCTTTTTCCTTTACAAACTTCGCATAAAAGTTAATTGAATACACTCACTCTTCAAGCAATTCCTAGGTGCTTCGCACCCTCAAATTCTCCCCAACAGCGCTCATTAAAATCACCAAAGATCTCTCAATCTGCTGTGCATTTTCAAATAAAAAGTCCTCATCATGCTTGGCCTCTTGGCAGCATTTATCACAGTTGACTACTCTCTTGAAACACTCATTTCCTTTGGCTTCCATATACCACACTCTGATTTTCCACTTCCTCTCTAGTTCTTTCTTAGTATCCTCTGCTAGCTAGCCCTTCTCTTTTAAATCTAGAGGTTCAAGAGGGTTTGAACATTGGCTCTTTTCTAACATTATGCTCTGGGCAATGTCACCATGTCCAAGGCTTCAAATACCATGTACGTATATGCCAATGACTGCCAAAAGTCTAGTCCCAATCTTATCTCTGCTATGCTAACCCATATATCCAACTGCTTATTCAGAAACCTCAAAGGCACATCAAACTCAACATCTCCAAAAGTCAACTCATGATTATTCCCAAAAACACAACCTTGAGGTATTCCCTATCTCAGTCCAGATGCATAAGCCAGAAATATCCACAAGAGGTGATTAAAACTACATGACCTCTAAGGTCCTATTCTACTCTAAATTTATAATCTATACCACCAGTTCCAAATGTGGTCCAGGGATCTCTGAGGGTCTACCTATCAGGGGGAGTCTTTGAAATCAAAATTATTTCCATAATAATATTAAGATATTAATTCTCTTTTTCACTTTCATTCTTTTTTGAGTATATATAGTGCAGTCTCCCAAAGGCTACATGACATATGATATCACAACAGGTTGAATGCAGAAGGAGATATGAGAATCCAGATGTCTTCTATTAAGCTAGATATTAAAAAGATTTGAAAATGTCAAACAATGTTATTCTTTTCACTAAATGCTTTTGTGTTTTGTGTTTTGGAAAATACAGTTACTTTTCACTTAAAAATGTTATTTATTTTAATACAGGTTTATTGTTATTTTAAATAAATTAATAAATATGTTTAAAACTTCCATGTCATGCATGTTTTCCAACCAGAATGCTATGAAACTAGAAATCAACTGCAAGAAAAAATCTGGAAAAAACACAAATACATGGAAGTGAAATAACATGCTACTAAAAAATAAATGGGTCAACCAAGAAATCAAAGAGGAAATCAAAAAATACAGAAACAAATGAAAATGAAAACACAACAGTCTAAAATTTTTGGAATGCAGCAAAAGCTGTTCTCAGAAGAAAGATTATAGCAATACAGGTCTGCTTCAAGAAGTTGAGAAAAATTTCAAATAAACAACTAACCTGACATGTAAATGAGCTACAAAAAGAACAAACAAAACCCAAAATCAATAGAAAGAAGGAAATAAAAAAGAACAGACCAGAAATAAATGAAATAGAAACTAAAACTAAAACAACAACAACAACAACAACAACAACAACAACAACACAATGTAACATACCAATAAACCCAGGAGCTAGTTCTTTGAAAAGATCAACAAAACTGATAAACCTTTAGCCAGACTCATGAGAAAGAGAGAGTGACAGAGAGAGTGAGCGAGCAAATAAAATCACAAATGAAACAGGAGAAATGACAACCAACACCACAAAACTATAAAGGATTATGAGAGAACAGTATGAACAATTATACACCAACAAACTGGACAACCTAGAAGAAATAAATTCCTAGAACTGTATCACTTCCCAAAACTGAATCAGGAAGAACCAAAAAATTTGAATAGACTGATTACTAGCAATGAAACTGAATCAGTAATCAAACACTCTCAACAAACAAAAGTCCAGGACCAGATGGATTCACAGGAGAATTCTACCAGACATTTAAAGAAGAGTTAATAGAAAAAGAAGAGGAAGGAAAGCTTCCAAATACATTCTATGAAGCTAGCATTACTCTGATACCAAAACCAGATAAAGACATTACCAAAAAAAGAGAACTACAGGTCAATATTTCTGATGAACACAGATGCAAAAAGCCTCAACAAAATATTGGCAAACTGAATCCAACAATACATTAAAAAAATCATTCACCGTATCAAGTGGGATGCATTCCTGGGATGCAAGTGTGGTTTAATATTCACAAACTAATCAACGTGATACATCACATCAACAAAAGATAAAACCATATGATTTCAAGAGATGCAGAAAAAGCATTTGACAAAGTACAACATCCATTCATGATAAAAACCCTCAACAAAGTAAGCGTAGAGGAACATACCTCAACATAATAAAGGCCATATAATAAAAAAAATAAAATAAAAAAAAAAAAACCACAGCTAACATCATACTCAATGGTGAAAAATCAAAAGCTCTTCCTTTAAGATCAGTAACAAAACAAGGAGGTCCACTCTCACCCCTTTTATTCCACAAAGTACTGGAAGTCCAAGCCATAGCAGTCATACAAGAAAAAGAAATAAAAGGCACACAAATTGGTGAGGAAAAAGTAAAACTTCCACTATTTGCAGATCACATGATGTTATATATAAAAAATCCCAAAGACCACCAAAAAATGACTACAACTGATAAATGAATTCAGTAATGTGTCCCAAGACACAAAGACACAAGACACAAAATCAATGTGCAAAAATCTGTTGCACCTATGCACTAATAATGAAGCAGCAGAAGGATACATTAAGAAAACAATTCCATTTACAATTGCACCAAATATAATAAAATACCTAGGAATAAACTTAACCAAGGAGGTGAAAGATCTGTCTTCTAAAAACCATAAAACACTGATGAAAGAGATTGAAGATGACACAAACAAATGGAAAGATATTCCATGCTCACGGATTGGAAGAACAAATATTGTTACAATGTCCATACTACCCAAAGCAATCTACAGATTTAATGCAATCCCTATCGAAATACCAAGAACATTTTTCACAGAACCAGAACCAAAAAACCCAAATAGCCAAAACAATCTTGAAAAAAAAAGAACAAAACAGAACAGAGGTATCACAATCCCAGATTTCTAGATATACTAGCGAGCTGTAGTCATCAAAACAGCATGGGGGGGCGCCTGGGTGGCTCAGTCGGTTGAGCGCCGACTTCGGCTCAGGTCACGATCTCGCGGTCCGTGAGTTCGAGCCCCGCATCAGGCCCCTGTGCTGACAGCTCAGAGCCCGGAGCCTGTTTCAGATTCTGTGTCTCCCTCTCTCTGACCCTCCCCCGTTCATGCTCTGTCTCTCTCTGTCTCAAAAATAAAATAAAAAAAAAAAACGTTAAAAAAAAAAAAAAAACAGCATGGGAATGGCACAAAAACCAACATATAGATCAATAGAACAAAATAGAAAACCTAGATCCAAACCCACAATTACATGGTCAATTAATCTTCAACAAAGAAGAATGGTAAAAGACAGTCTCTTCAAAAACTGGTACTGGGAAAATTGGACAGCTACATGCAAAAAAATAAAATTGAACCTCTCTTACAACATACACAAAAATAAAAACTCAAAATGGATTAAAGACTTAAATGTGAGACCTGAACCATAAAATCATACAAGACAGCACAAGCAGTAATGTCTCTGACATCAACTGAAGCAACATTTTACTAGATACGTCTTCTGAGGCAAGAGAAACAAAAGCAAAAATAAACTATTGGCACTAAACCAAAATAAAAAGTGTCTGTGCAGCTAAGGAAATGACCATCAAAACTAAAAGATAAACTACTAAATGGGAGAAGATATTGCAAATGACATATCTAATAAAGGGTTAGTATCCAAAATATAGAAAGAACTTCTACAACTCAGCACATACACAAAAACAAATAATCAATTAAAAAATGGGCAGAAGACATGAATCAGACATTTCTCCAAAGAAGTCTCACATATGGCCAACAGACACATGAAAAGATGCTCAACATGACTCATCATCAGGAAAATGCAAAACAAAACAATGAGATGTCACCTCACAGTCAGAATGGTTAAAATCAAAAACATAAGAAACAAGTATTGGCACGGATATGAAGAAAAAAGAACCCTTGTTGTACTGTTGGTGGGAAAGCAAACTGGTACAGCCACTGTGGAAAACAGTAGGGAGGTTCTTCCAAACATTAAAAATAGAACTACCATATGATCCAGTAATTCTACTACTGGTTATTTACCCAAAGAATACAAAAACACTAATCTGAAAAGATACAGGCACTCCGATGTTTACTGCAGTATTATGTACAATAGCCAAATTATGGAAGCAGCCCAAGTGTCCACTGATAGATGAATGGATAAAGAAGGGCGGTGTGTGTGTGTGTATGTGTATATGTACATATATATATTTATGTATATATAATAGAATATTACTCAGCCATAAAAAAGAATGAAATCTTGTCATTTGCAACAACACGAATGGATCTACAGAGTAGAATGCTAAGTCAAATAAATCAGAGAAAGACAAATACCATTAGATTTCACTCACATGTGGAATTTAAGAAACAAAACAAACAGAGAAAAAGAGACCCTTAACTATAGAGAACAAAAAGATGGATGGATGAAATAGGTGACAGGGATTAAGAGTACACTTACCATGAGGAACACTGAGTAATGCACACTCACTATATTGTACTGAATCACTCACTATATTGTACACCTGATAGTAATGTAACACTGTATGTTAACTATACTGGAATTAATTTTTTTTTTAAGGGGCGCCTCAGTGGCTCAGTCGGTTAAGCCTCCGACTTAGGCTCAGGTCATGATCTCACGCTTCGTGGGTTCAAGCCCCGTGTCTGGCTCTGTGCTGACAGCTTGGAGCCTGGAGCCTGCTTTGGATTCTGTGTCTCCCTCTCTCTCCGCCCCTCCCCTGCTTGCGCTCTGTCTTTCTCTCTCTCTCTCTCGCTCTCAAAAATAAATAAACGTTAAACAAAATGTTTTAAACTAATATATATATTTAAATCTTCTAATACAGTAAATATCAATAGACATAGCCCACATGAACAAGAGCTCTTTAAGTTTTTAAAAACTCATGAAGTGCTCTTGACACCAAAAAGTTTGAGAAATGCTAATCTGTATTTACGGTATATACACAAATAAGATACAAGATGATATTTTTAAATGGCCAATTCTCAAGTATCCTCTAGAAGCAAATGACAGGGCTCTCATTCAGTCACATAGATTTGGTTCCATTATTCACTGGGCTCCCACTATGTGCCTGGCACTAGGGATAAAATGAAATTATATTGTTTTGGCTCTCACAGAGAATATTTTCCATACCTTTACTACATTTCAGTTCTCTCATCTCTATCAGATCCTATGTAACAATCATGGCTGCCTGAAAGAATGAGAAAAAACAAGACTGCAATAGTCATACTATCTAGTCTAAATATAAAATGGACAAATTTAGTAGGGACCAGGCTAGAAAAAAAGGAGAAAACTTTCCAGCTCTAGGTCAGACCCATTACACTGTTCCAAGTAAACTTCCAGAATAACCAACACCCCCATAATATAGTATAATACACAAACACAAGTGACCTGCGGATTCAGCCTCAACTCTTTTCACATTTAAAATACAAAACCCGGGGTGCCTGGGTGGCTCAGTCGGTTGAGCAACCAACTTCAGTTCAGGTCATGATCTCACTGTTGGTGAGTTCAAGCCCCATGTTGGGCTCTGTGCTGACAGCTCAGAGCCTGGAGCCTGCTGTGGATTCTGTGTCTCTGGCTCTCTGCCCCTTCCCCACTCATTCTCATTCTCTCTCTCTCTCAAAAAAAAAAATAATAAAATAAACATTAATATATAAATAAATAAATTTTTAAAACCCCAACAACTACTTTTACAAATATAAGGCAGATCTACTGTAATCTATGAAATCTAGAAGAAACTAACATTTGGTACCAGTTTGGCCCCTGGAATATGAGGCAGGGTGAGGATCTCAAAGAACATAATGTCTCCCAATGATAAGAAATGAAGAGCTAAACTAGAGCTTGACTAGAGGTGGTCCTAATCTTTTACTTAGGGAGAACTGAAGACCACGAACAAGACTGGGAATAATGAGGGGGAAAAAAAAAAAAAAGCCCTAGGAATAGGAACTTAAGCTTTGCTTACCCACCATCTAGTTATCCTGAATACTTATTCTTCCAAATTAATTTCAAGGAATACATCCCTATAAAAGTGTTTTACAGCTTACGAGTCAGGATTATTTTTTGGCCTAAGTATGAAATTTTCATGACAAAACCTTCCCTGATACCGAAGAAACTGCTAAACCTGGTTAACTCTGAGTGAGGATCAAGGAGTAAAAGCAGATTTTTCTATGAATATGTTTTTGAATTTTGTTAAAGCAGAGGCACGTGTCACTTTTTGAGGAAGGAAAAAAAACCAAGAAAAAACAAACAATTTTGAAAAGTTTCCTTCCATATTCAATAACTTACTAATTTAAGCTAAGGCTGTAAAGGAAAGAAAGACAACTACTTTTTCTTTCATTGGAAGCGTTTATTGACTCCTTAAGGCAGTGTAGTTGCTCCCACTTTGTGGATCCACAGTACTTTACCATTCCTCTTACCACCTTGTGCTATTATTTACATATCTGTCGCTTACATGGAACTGTGGAGATGTTTTAGGCCCCTATATATCCCTAGTCCATGCAGAGTACACACTAGGTGCTCCAGACCTACTTGCTGACTGATGGATGCTCCCACTGATAAGTCTCAGGATCCAATTCTTACATGCAAACAGGCAAAAAAAAATACAGGAGTCTCATACAATATGAAGAGGTTAACCATTCCTAAGCAGGTAATTTATTTTGACAACATGTAAAATAACTAACTAAATAATAGTTACATGCATACATATATGCATTTATAATTCCAAACAAGCCTGGAACTACAGAGAAATTCTTTAATAAAATACTGTTATAGGGGCACCTGGGTGGCTCAGTTGGTTAAGCATCCAACTCTTAATTTCAGCTCAGGTCATGATCTCAGTGTGTGGGTTCGAGCCCCACACTGGGCTCTGCACTGATGGTGCAGAGCCTACTTGGGATTCTCTCTCTCTTTCTCTCTATTCCTCCCCCACTCGGGTTCTCTCTCTCTCTCAAAATAAATAAATTAAAAAAAAAATAATTCACAATACAGAAATGTAGCATCTATACAAACTTTCAGAGATGCATCAATTGAATAAGTGTAGTCCGATTTCATTTATAACCAATCAGAAAACAAAGCACATTAAAGCTAGAAATTAGAGGTCATCCAGCCTCATGCTCTTCAAATTTGTAGTTAACAACCCGTTAGTAGGTCAAAAAAAAAAAAAAAAAAATCTGATAGATTGGAGCTAGCATCTTTTAATAAAATCAAACGGGACTGAATTAAAAATAACAGCGTGTGTTAAAAGTAGTAGGATATTATTTAGTGGAACTTACAATTCATTTATATTTATACATATATGTAAATTATATCCCTAAGAAAAAATAAATTTCTTATTGTAAGTGTCCTAGTCAAAAGAGTTTGAGAGGTTCCCAAGCTTTTTCATTTCACAGAACTCTCAGTGTCTCAGTAATTTTTTTCAAGGTTCCCCCTAGGCACCAAAAAATGCCTTCTATTTCAATTTATTAGATCCATACAATCTATTAAGTATTTATGTCCTAACAACTTAGTAGCAGTTTGAAAAATACATATAAATTGAAAGAAATATTTTATTACTAAATAACCACAGTTGCTTATTAATGGAATGAATGCACCTACTACACACAACTTCCCAAACCTTGAAAACACTTTGGACACTGCCACTTTCATTTACCGTTCATATGGATTTTTGCACAGTACTTTTTTATCACAGTAGCCCCCAAACCTAGTTTTTTGAAGACTTCCTGTCATCAAAAGGAATACAGCACAATGTAACAGACACTACCTGAAACTAATAGTTTGAGCAGTGCCCCACAGATGTCAAATATCACACAGATATCCCACAGCTGTGAAATATTACCGTGTTTCCCTCAAAAATTTTTAAATATTCCACAGTGCCTGTGTGAGCTCACTATAGTCATCAAAGGTACCTGACAGCACAGTTTGGGAATCCTGGGTTTAAGAAACAACTGATCTAGCCTGTATGCTTACTTTGCAAATTAAGAAATGACACTTAAGGTCACAAAGCTAGTAGAAAATAAAAACACTTGGGGTGCCTGGGTGGCTCAGTCGGTTGAGCGACCGACTTCGGCTCAGGTCATGATCTCACGGTTTGTGAGTTCGAGCCCCGCGTCGGGCTCTGTGCTGACAGCTCAGAGTCTGGAGCCTGCTTCCGATTCTGTGTCTCCCTCTCTCTCTGCCCCTCCCCTACTCATGCTCTGTCTCTCTCTGTCTCAGAAATAAATAAACATAAAAAAAATAAAATAAAAACACTTAAGGGTTAACTGCATCAACAAAAGTTTTGAAACAGAATCTAATCATGTGATAGCATGTTGATGAAATCTACAGATCTCTGAAAAACAACTAAATTCAAAAATACATTTAGGGGCACCTAGGTGGCTCAGTCCGTTGGGTGTCTGACTTCAGCTCAGGTCATGATCTCACTGTTCCAGAGTTCGAACCCCACTTCGGGCTCTGTGCTGACAGCTCAGAGCCTAGAGCCTTTTTCAGATTCTATGTCTCCCTCTCTGTCTCTGCTCCGCCCCCGCTCGTGCTGTGTCTCTCTTAAAAAATAAATAAACATTAAAAAAATTTTTTTTCAAAAATACATTTATATGATTGTATAATAAAAGGAAATTGTTTTGATATTTTTTAGAAAAAAAGCTTCAAAAATTATAAAAGTGGAAGTTATAATAAACAGAAGTGTCTAAAGTAAAAAAAGGAAAGTCATCCACTCCCTCAGGGATAACATAGCTGATAGTTTAACATATATCCTCACAGACCCTTTCCTACGGACATACAAAATCATAACAAAATCAAACTACATTTCTTTGTCCGTGTTTGTTTTTTCAAAACTGAATCATATTCTACAGTGTAATGCAACTTTTTTCTTTCACTCAGGATTATATCATGAACATTCTTCCATGTCAGGACATAATAGTAATTGCAAACACTCAAACATTTATGTGGTGCTTACTGTGCTTGCTTGAGGCCTAAATAGTAACTCATTTAATTCACACAACAGCCCTGTCAGGTGAGAAACTATAATTATATCCAGTTTCCAGATGAGTTTAAGTAATTTGCTAATGGCTGCATCTAATAAATGATGCATTTGGGATTTGAACCCAGAAAGTTAGTTGCATGGTCCTTGCACTCAATGATACACTCAGCTGCTTCTCATGAAGTAAATCTAGCTATCCCTCAACCTGTTAACAAGTGCATAGCACTTCACAGCATAAGTACACTATAATTTTAACTATTCCTCTACATTTAGGACTATTCTTGACATTTTTTAATTTTTTAATACTATTGGCATTTACTTGTAATAATGTTAAAATGAACTCCCTATAGATTTACTCTTATGCTTTTGTGTTAAAATTTCTGTAAGATAAACTCCCTAAAAATGAAGTAACTCTATCAAATATGCGCCCTTTTAATTTTGATAGATAATACCAAATTTCCTTCCAGAACACTGTCCTACTTGTACCAACTTATAGTCCCAATGACAGAGGGGAGGGTTGAGGTTCATTTTTAAGTCAACAAATATTTTTGATTCATGGAGAGGCCTATTTTGAGTTTTTCACTCTGACGCAGAATGAACAGACCGCCAGGTTGATTCACAATCATCCTCTAATTTGATAATTATCTGACTTTAAAGAGGTGTAGACTGTATAGTGAATTCTTCATCCAGTTATGAAACCACCTATGGGTGAGATATTTCCCCTATACGATACTGTTCACTTATGTACAAAACGTGGGAATTGGACTACCTGGCCTTTCAGATTTAAAACTCTCAATGCTGTAATTAAGAAGTGACTTCAAGTTATTAAAAGCCTATAATTATAGTACTAATTAGGCCAGGGCCTTAAACCTTCTATTTTCTTTAAATTATAATAACTACTGCCAGAAGACCTAGGCAAATCATTAAAATAGCCAATAAAGTTTTCAGGATCCACCTGTGGCTTATTCTCAGTGGTTTTTTAATCCCAGGCTGTAATTCCCTGCAACCTAGCAAACTTGAACATATCTCTAGAGTATATTTCTAACATGAGTTGATATGTGCCTAGGAACATGAACCAGTGTTGTGTTTTTTTAAATATTATGCCAAGACCACTCTTAAGTCAATTTATTCAACTAATATTTATTGACTGGTTTACTATGTACTAAGCACCGGGTGCACAATAGTTAACAGAGTAACTCTGCCATCATGGAACTTACAGACTAGACAAGAAAGGCAAATAACAAACCAAAATAACCACTAGTAAATGTAAAGTTACACTTCTGATAACAATAAACAAAAAGCTATTAGTGCAGAAGAAAGAAAAAAAAAAAACCCGCTATGCAATCTTTTGATTATTTGTGGGGTTTTTTTGGACTATTTGCAACACTAGAAATTGTTTGACATGAGAAGAAAATGTCAATAAAGAAATTATTTCACAACCTCTCCTGCACTGCAAAAACTAGCAATCACAAGTGTAGATGACAAGTTAACTTTTTAAATCACCAGTACTAGAATAAAGTCACCAAGATGTCACTACTTTTCAGTTATGCTACTATGTGGCCCAAATATTGGTTTATCATAACCAAGACTATAAATGCTTTGAATTTCAAAGACGACATAACTATGAGTATCCAAACAAAATGAAAGATGACAAATCAACTACAATTTCTTAGGAGTACTGTTCAAGCAAAAAGTACATACAGCGGTAAAGCCATTCATTATAATAATTCATCACTTGTTCATAATTAACAAAATTATTGAAAATACTATTTTTAAAGAACAACAATCATTAAGCATTAAGGAGTTAGTGGTATGTCAAAAGGAACAAAAATAGATTTTTTTTTAGATTTTATAAAACCAAGTTCCAGAGTATCTATATTAATATCCAATTTTAAAATAAAACTAATTCTACAATGTTAACTAGACTTGTGATCATTTCACAATACAAACATATGAATCATTATGTTGTACACCTGAAACTAATATAATGTTGTGTCAATTATACCTCAATAAAAACAAAAAACACTTGTTCAGGAATAAGAGCATCATTCATCACACTTCCTTGTGTCAATTTCCACAACTGCAAAACAAAAATATTTGTCAAACCTACCTCACATTGCTACGAAGATTAAATAAAATAACGTATGTGGTGATACACTGAAAAATGATGTCAGTTATTTTAAACAGTTGCTTCTTTTTTGCCGCCACTATAACATAGCAATTTAAAAAATAACAAAATTGGTAAGATAAGGACTCCATCTCCTTTCGTCTGTCCATAAGTATTATAAAAGGGGCAAAAAACTGGCAATCAAAAAAAAGCACTAAGAAAAAATTCAAAACTTCATAATTCCTAAATTGATTACCCCCACAGGAGGCTGGTTGTTTAAGTAGTAACACTCTTACATAACAAAATATCTCAGAGAATCAGGGAAATTATCTCACATATGTATGAAATTGTTTACTGACTAGATGTCACCATCATCACAAACACAAGTCCTGCTACTATGAAAAAATGAGATACATGTATTTATCCACACATACAATGTATTTTAGCTTGATGTTTATTTTCTGATTAAACCATCTTCAATGCAATGACGCTCCAATGGTTCAGATTTATTTTATTACACTGAATGGAGTTGGTCAATTTAGCACACCAAAACTAATTTCATGTTACACAACCATGGGTTTGAAGCAACTTCTACCATGGGTCTAAAACCAATCCCCCAAAATCTCATGTTACTGGCAGCACACGGCCTTGTTTAAAAACTGTGTTTTAAACCAAAAAATTTTTAAAGTGGAGAGCAGCTCTCAGTATTTTATCATTGCTTCTACAAACCGTTTCAGGCTGTTGCTAGGTCCGCCTAACATAGCCTTTCCTCTAAAACCTTTAAATGCAAGAGGAGGAGGTATCGTTAACATGGCAACATAACCATTAACGACTTTCCCAAATTCAAAACAAGGATCGCCATCAAAACAAAAATATCAAACAATCAGGCGGAGTCATGGATACTGATTACTACTCCTGACAACCTGTCCTATATGAAGGATCTTTTTCTTTTATGAAAGACTTGCTACTACACTAAAACCACATTAAAATGTTATACCTATGGGCAACTTCCTATCTGAAAACTAAAAATCCAGCGAAATTCCAAACCGTATTTGGGACATCAGTTAAGTATTGTTTACCATGTTGGGTTACATTTAAAAAGAGGGCGGGGAAAAATACTGACAACTTTGAAAGCGTAGAGCTTTTTAAATCTCCCACTAAATCATTTGTGAATAAATCGGTAGACTACATTCAGCAGCTGCTAGACTGGAGCAGAAGATCAAAGTTTTTCCTATACTTGAGAATGCTTATCCCCACCAAAAAGGAACAGAAACCAGTCATCCTTGCCACTGGAGCCAGTTGCCCGGAATTTCCTAAAATATGCCTGATCTGCAAGCGAAGGAGGAGCACTTCTCCGGAGACCAAAGGCGAGAGGTATCTTACATCTTTTGCAGACGAGAGGAGGGGCGGGAGCAGGGAGAGCACTAGCAGGTAAGGAAGGAAATCCGTCTTCGGCAGGCACCGGTGGGACCTGAAATCCAGGTCTCAGGATGGCCCTCCCCGCAAAGGCTCAGGACACGGGGAGGTTCCCCGAGGGGGACGCCAGGCTGGGCCAGGACTCCCGGCGCCCCGCCCCGCCTCTCTCGCCGCCACCGGGGACCCGGGACCGCGGACAGAGGCAGCAGAAGCTAAGCGAGCGTCCGCGGTCCCAGCCACGTCCTCCCGCGGCTCACCTGAGAGTGTCGCCTCCGCCCTCGGCTCCCACGGTGCATCCCGCGGGGCCTGGCGGAGGGTGCAGTGATGCCTCCCCGACCGGCCCCAGGGCTGCCGGGCCTGGCCTCCCCGCTCCGGGGACGCACCGGGTGCCCGCCTCGCACCGGCTCCCGGGATCCGCCGGGCTGCAGAGAAGGAAGGAGAGGCAGAAAGGCTGCCTCCCCTCCCCCACAGCAAGACTCCCCCTGAGCTGCGGCTCTCTGCAGTTCCCTCTGGCGCAGGTCCGGCCCCGCTCCCCCGCCCGGGAGTCACTTCGGCAGCGGCGGCCCAGTCGCCATTACAGCCCAACAACTGACACGGAGGAGGAGCGGCGCCGGCGGCAGTGGCAGTGGCGGTCGCGCGAGGCAGGGCGGGAGCAGTCGGGGCCCAGGCAAACCTCGCGAGAACTGTCCCGACACGGTTCTACAGGAATACAACCTTCGGTTAGGGCCATGTTGAGTGTGGCCGAAAGGTGCGGGAGGGAGAACGAAGAAAGGACACTCGAGAGCGCCATGTTTAGTGTGGCGAGTTTGTGCCTTGCAGGACTCGGGAGGAGCCAAAGTAGATCCGCAGCGGAGACCTCTCTCCACCCCCACCCCCCACCCTCCTTCCTCGGACGCTAATTGGGCCTTTTGGCTGCGCATTTCACCCCGGGCCAAAAAACAAGCTGGGGGTTTGACCAGGGTGCGCTCAGAAGTCGAAATTACAGCTTCTCAGAGTTTACGATGTTTCACCAATTGTCGTCCAAGTAAATCTTCTTTACCCCAATCAGTTTCAGAGCAATTGCAGCGCTGCGGCTGCTGCAGTTACCCACTGCTGTCACTGGCCGTTTTGCTCGCGAGGGTTAACGATTGTGTTCAGCATGCAGTCGGTCCAATGGCTAGAGACTCCAGAGCAAGGAAAACGGAGTTTCCTCCCGTTTAGGTATAGGCATTGGTAGAACTGTGCTTTGAGAGACTTTGTGTGATCAACATATCTTCTAATATCTTTATCCGCTTTCCCCAGTCTCCGAATGGTGAATTCTAATGTGTGTCAGGACTTAGCTTAAATGACATGTCTTCTGCAAATAATGCCACCTTCCGCTAGGTGCTCACTTCGCACAAGCTCTCTGCCCATCACTTTCCTGCACCTTCTGAACTCCCACAACTGTTTACCCAGAGACTATTTCTCATCTTTAAGTATCTTGAAGACGCTTGTCTCTCTGTACCCCAGTAGGGCCTAGCTCATTTTAGGTGCTGGATAACTGCTAACTGCTAGGTGTAACTAGGACATTTTAGGTGCTGGGTAACTGCTTATTGGGTAGATCTCATCAGTAAAAGCAGAAGTCAGTAACCGCTCCTTCTCTGTAGGGCTGTTAACTGTGCCTGAATAGGACGTATGTGGATGTGCAAAAATGGTCCTGCACGTATGTAAAATCTGTACTGTGTCTCCAGGAGGCTGTACCGGAGGGAAGAACAGGAAATGTGGGTATCCCAGTGGTGCCAGAAGTAGTGAGAAAACAACATAAGGAAAAAGTTATTTTCCTTATCCTTTCTGTGTAAAGCAGTGGGATAGATGTTTTTCATATGTTATTTTCCTGAATTTATACAACCACCTTATTAAATATTATACTCACGTTTTTAAAAAGAGGAAATGGGAAGAGGGCGCCTGACTGGCTCAGTGGGTGGAGCGTGGGGCTCTTTATCTCGAGGTTGTGAGTTAGAACCTCACTTTAGACGTAGAGATTACTTAAAAATAAAATCTTTAAATTTTTTTTTAACGTTTTTATTTTTGCGACAGAGAGAGACAGAGCATGAGCAGGGGAGGGGCAGAGAGAGAGGGAGACACAGAATCCGAAGCAGGCTCCAGGCTCTGAGCTGTCAGCACAGAGCCCGATGCGGGGCTCGAACCCACAGACTGGGGGATCATGACCTGAGCTGAAGTCGGAGGCTTAACCGACTGAGCCACCCAGGCGCCCCAAAAATAAAATCTTTAAAAGTGGAAATGTGTTGTGAAAAGTTAAGTAATTTGCCCAATATTATGCCATCAGTAAAAGACAAATGTAAGATTTGAGGTCTCCCTTACTCTAAAGCCTATTTATACTTCTCCACCCCCATGCTACCTCCTGGGTAACAGAGAAAACACCAAAAGTTTCTGTCACTGTGTGGGGAGCAATGTTATCCTCATATCAGCCTATGCACAATTTCCATCTCTCATACTGCAAGCTGACCCCTGCCTCTCCTTCACCTCCCAAATACCTCAAACACACCAACCTCTCTTCTTTTTGACATGCCATAGCTCTTATTATTTACACCCTACAGATTGGCTCTTGCAGCATTTTACCATATTTGACTATAATGAATATGAAATTGCAATTGTTGCGTGAGGTCCTGAGACAAACTGATAGCAGCAAGTAAATTATGAGACAGGCGTCCAAGAAGCACATTTTCAAAGGAGTAATATGATACCAGTAATGCAATTCTTGGGCCCCTCTCTCAAGACCCTTCAACCCGGTCAGTGATATGAAAGGGTTGAGAGAGGCTTCTGGGTGGCTCAGTAAGTTGAGCGTCCAACTTCTGCTCAGGTCATGATCTTACAGCTCATGAGTTCAAGCCCCAAATATGGCTCTCTGCTATCGACACAGAGCCCGCTTCGGATCCTCTGTCCCCCCACCTCTCCCACCCCTCCCCAGCTCGTACTCTCTCTCTCTCCCAAAATAAATAAATCAACTTAAAGAGAAAAAGGATTAAGGGATTGTAGATTCACAGGATTTGAGAGGAAGATTTTTGGAGAGAATAGGCAGAGAGGTGCAGAGGTGGCTTCTTCCTTTCCTCAAGCTAGAGAGAAGGGCTTTGAGGAGACAACATGGAAAGCTTGATGTGTGCACCAGAATCTGGAAGCCAGAGTAGCCTGAGGCTGGATTCAGCCTTGAAAAGGTACAGCAGCCTCAGCAGTCAGGTAGAGAATGGTGCCTGCCCAGGTTGAGTGTTCCTGCTCCAAAAGAGGAGTCAGAGATAACTGAACCTGAAGTCAGAACCCACGTAAATAGTATTCTACTATTCGAGTTAAGGAAAGGTGGAGAGAAATATAATACTTGCTTGTACATGTGTAAATTATCTCTACACGGATACAGAGGACACTGCTATCACTGGCTGTCTGTGTGGAAGGAAACGGATGACTAAGAGTAAGAGGGAGATTTATCAGTTGTACTCTTTTGTACTTTAACAATTTTTAATCATGTCACTATACTAACCATTTAAAAATAAGTATTTTAGGGGCGCCTGGGTGGCTCAGTTGGTTGAGCGTCCGACTCTGGCTCAGGTCATGATCTCACAGTTTGTGAGTTGGAGCCCCGCGTCGGGCTCTGCTCACAGCTCGGAGCCTGGAGCCTGCTTAGATTCTGTGTCTCCCTCTCTCTCTGCCTCTCCCCCACTCGTTCTCTGTCTCTTTCTGTCTCTCAAAAAATAAATAAAGGTTAAAAAAAATAAGTATTTTAAAATAGAGATTAGGTATTTTCCTTAAAAAAAAAAAAAAGAAATTAAAATTGAAGGAATCCTCCTGAAAGGGTGGCCTGCCAGGGTGAGTGGAACCCAGAGAAAGACGAGAATTTGGCAGGGGGCAGAAGATGAGGGGACATTGGGAGTGGCCAGCTGAAGGAGAGTCACAGGCATCAATAACATTCCTCAGGTAGGAATAGAATGGTCAAAAATGGGGAAAAAGAGGAAGAGATTCAATTTCTTTTAGATTTTTAATATGAGACGGTCCAGGGTGGGGGGGGGGGCTCAATGGGGGTAAGGGCAGAGAGAGAGAGAGGCAGACACAGAATCAGAAGCAAGCTCCAGGCTCTGAGCTGTTAGCACAGAGCCCGACCAGGGGTTTGAAATACCAAACCGTGAGATCATGACCTGGGCTGAAGTCAGACCCTTAACCCACTGAGCCACCCAGGCGACCCTGTAGCAAAATATTTTTAAATGCCAAAGAATAAGAAAGAGTACATTCAGAAATGTGATTACCTCTGAGGGAGCAGAAGGGGAAGTTATATGTAGTCCAGATGAACTCAAGAAACTTCAATGGTGTTGGTGGTAATGTTTTATTTCTCAGGCTAGGTGTGGGTGTTTGTATTGTTATTCTTCATAGTTTTTGTATTTCCAAAATATTAAATAATATATTTTAAACATAAAAATAAATGAGAATTTTAAAATACATGTAGGGAATAGGAGGAAGAACACCCCAGAGAGAAAAGTAAAAGAACACAAGAACGTAATTTCGAACAGTAGAAATGATATCTTACTGATTTGGGGTTCAAGAAACTTTTGAACTTTGTGGCACTGAACAGAAAAGTACACTCTTTTTATCAGAGTTTAAGCCAAGACAAGAGTGTATATCCAAGAAAAAGCTGCAGCAACTTCCTTGGAGGTAAATTAGCCACAGTTCACATAAAGAGCAACCACCACCAAGGGGAAGTTTGTGCAGAATCAACTCCAACCTGTGTCCTGCCTCCAAGCTACTCTTCCAGATCAGCAAAGAGAGGTCATCTCCTCTCCTCAGCCCAGCCCTCCACTATGCACATTCCTGGGAGAGGAAGATAGGTCAGTGAAAACGCAGTACAGCTGGTTCTAAGTAAAAAGAAACTCAAAGTTAATGCTAACATTGTTCAATTTTTGATTAATTCAAGTCAAACAAATTATTATCTTTTTTTTTTTTTAAGTCTATTTTGAGACAGCGTGAGTGGGGGAAGGGCAGAGAGGGAGAGGGAGGATCCCATGCAGCCTCCACTGATAGCACCAAGCCCGATCCTGGGCTCAAACTCACAAACTGTGAGATCATGACCTGAGCTGAAACCAAGAATCGCGGACACAACGAACTGAACCACCCAGGCGCCCCTGTGTCCCCTCTTCTTGAGCCTGGATGGAATTTTGTAACTGTCTCAACCAAGGGAATACAACTGAAATGATAAAATGTGATTTCAGAGGTTAGGTCATAAGAAGCAATATAATTCTGCTTAGTGTTTTGTCTCCAGGGACACATGCCTTGGGAATCCTGTCTGACACGAAAAAAGCCCAGTTGAAGCTCCATACTGGAAGACCATATAGAGATAGAAATGCACAAAGAACCCTAGGTATTCCTCCTCCCAACTGTCTAAGTCTTTCCAGCATTAACTACCAGACAAATGAAGGATTGATAATTCCAGATGGTTCTGGATCCTATCTGTATTAGTCAGGTCTAATAGAACCAATAGGATGTGTAAATATGTGTGTATATATATATATATATATATGTAACAAAATATGTACAAATGTAATATTATAATATGTGTGCAATATAATATATAGTATATGTAATTTAATGTTAACATTATATACACTGTAACATATAGAAGTATGTTTTTACATATATACTTTAAAAAAATTAAAAAGTCTAACTTTTGGGGCGCCTGGGTGGCGCAGTCGGTTAAGAGTCCGACTTCAGCCAGGTCACGATCTCGCGGTCTGTGAGTTCGAGCCCCGCGTCAGGCTCTGGGCTGATGGCTCGGAGCCTGGAGCCTGTTTCCGATTCTGTGTCTCCCTCTCTCTCTGCCCCTCCCCCGTTCATGCTCTGTCTCTGTCTGTCCCAAAAATAAATAAAAAACGTTGAAAAAAAAATTAAAAAAAAAAAAGTCTAACTTTTAAAAAATCTTAAAATTCCCATTCCGAATACTCTATAAATACAATTGACATTGATTTTGCATAAACCAGTTGCTGACAATGGAAAACTTGTGATAAAACAGAAAAGAAACTTCCATATTTGAGTAGCAGGGCATTGTTGATCCAACCTCCATCTTCTCTCCCTCTGTGTCTCTCTCTTTATACACACACACACACACACACACACACACACACACATGTTATGTCACACACACACACACATGTCATTCACTTTTATTGTCACATTTGTTTCAGGCAGGAGTGTTACTACAACTTTACAACAACCAGTAAGGTGGGGAGCCAAACAGAATGGAGCAGGGTTAGAGGCTTCCCTTTTTGGTGGGTATAAACACCTTAGTTGTTAGATCTTGCCAATCAGGTTGCTGAAGGACAACAGCTATTTAGCAACCAGTACAGAACTATGTTTTTTAAGTTTTTATTTAAATTACAGTTAGTTAACATGCAGAAAATGTTAGTTTCTGGTGTACAATGTAGTGACTCAACACTTAACATACAACACCCGGTGTTCATCACAAGTATACTCCATAATCCTTGTCACCTTGTTACCCATCCTCCCACCAATCCTTGTTACCCATCCTCCCACCCACCTCTCTTCTGGCCACCATCAGTTTGTTCTCTATAGTTAAGAATCTGATGGGGCACCTGGGTGGCTCAGTCAGTTAAGTGGCTGACTCTTGATTTTGGCTCAGGTCATGATGTTGGTTGGGCTCCATGCTAAGCATGGACCCTGCTTGAGAGTCTCTCTCTCCCTCTCCCTCTGCCCCTCCCCAGCTCACATGTGCGTGTTCTCTCTCTCTCTCTCTCTCAAAAATAAATAATAAAAGAGCCTGTTTCTTGGTTTGCCTCTCTCTTTTTTTTACCTATGGTCATTTGTTTGGTTTCTTAAATTCCACATATGAGTGAAATCATATGGTATTTGTCTTTCTCTGACTGATTTATTTCACTTAGCATAACACTCTCTAGCTTCCATCCACATCATTGCAAATGGCAAGATGTCATTTTTCTTTGATGACTGAATAATATTCCATTGTGTGTATATACCACATCTTCTTCATCCATTCATCAGTTGATGGACATTTGGGCTTTTCCATAATTAGGTTATTATAGATACTGCTGCTATAAACATTAGGGTGCATGTATCCCTTTGAATTAGTATTTTTGTATTCTTTGGGTAAATACCTAGTAGTACAATTGATGGATTGTAGGGTAGTTCTATTTTTAACTTTTTGAGGAAACTTCATACTGCTTTCCACAGTGGCTGTACCAGTTTGCATTCCCACCAATGGTGCAGGAGGGTTCCCCTTTCTCCACATCCTTGCCAACACCTGTTGTTTCTTATGTTTTTGAGTTTAGCCATTCTGACAGGTGTGAGGTGATACTCACTGCACTTTTGATTTGTATATCTTTGATGATGAGCTATGTTGAACATCTTTTCATATGTCTGTTGGCCATCTGTATGTTTTCTTTGGGAAAATGTCTATTTATGTCTTTTGCCCATTTTTTAATTGGCTTATTTGGGTTTTCTGGGGTGTTGAGTTTTATTAGTTCTTTATATATATATTTTGGATTTTAATCCTTTATCAGATATATCATTTAGTGCAGAACTATTTTAATATTTAAACAACCAAACCAGATGTCAGTTTAGAATTAGGTATGATGTTATTGCAGGATTTGCAGTGAACTTTGGCCTACTAGTTTAATCATCATTACAGCCCTATAAGAAAAACATGGCAAAAATTTGCCTTTGGTAAGAACACACTGGACCATCCTAACAGAGTCTATTTTTTACTGGACAAACCTGTCAGTTTAAGTGTATTGTTAACAACACTGTGTTTCTCATGCTCGATGCCATTCAGTCCTGAGACTATGACTCAGTTCAGCAGAATTGCCCTGAGATTTTGAGATTCTGTGAGAGGGCACATGAGGAAGCCTATTGCTGCCAGAAATACATAATGTGGAATGTACCTGAAAGTTCTCTGAGGATTCAGCCATTTATAGTCACAGATTTAAAATAAATAAATAAATAAATAAGGGAGCAAGCAGTATTTGTCTATCTCCTTGAAAAAGAGGAACTCGGGATTTGAGCTCATTTGTGACTCAGGATCACATTCTTCTTAAATGTAGAAACTTACCTGACCATTGCAAAAATCCATAGCTTGAAAGGAAAGAAATTCTAACAAATAAGTTCTAGTAAAGTTAAAACAGAGCCATTTACTTCACTTACTTTACTTAAACCTCTTGAGTAAATATTAAAACAGATTGGTTCTGCTTTATTGCTAGGTAAAACGTTTATCCTTATCTGGGAAGGTCAAGACATCACTCGTAAGAAAGAACTCAGAGAGACTTTCAATGAATTTAGCAGCAAACAAGACTAAATAAGCACAGAATTATATTTAGATGGTCTGGGAAATTATTTTCCAACACTAAAAAAGATCTTAACCCCACTCCAAATAATCTATAAATACAGTTAACATTGATTTTGCACGAACCAGTTGCTGAGAATGAAAACTTTGCGATAAAGCACCACAGGGTTTTAAGGGCTTGAAACTTTCATATTGAGTTAGCAGGACATTACTGATCCAACCTAGATCTGATTCCAAAGCCTCTACTCACACTGACTTGCCCTATGACTTGCCTTATGACTCTAGAACAAGGAATTTAACCTGGATGGACTTAACGTTAGCAGAGATTCTGCTTTTATGGTACGTATCTTTTTTTTTTTTTTTTTTTTGATGGATAGGATATGGTCTGAAGATTTAATGGAACTGTAGGGCAAACAGTTAAATCAGTGGTGGGATCTACACTTTCTCCCACCCTGTTTTTGAGTTACTCATTCATACTGGTTGGTAAAGGTAGCTAGAATTTAGAAAGTGTATCTTGCGTAAAGTTAACATGAAAAGGAGAAACATGTCCTTGACAAAGAGCATGCCCTTCCCCATGACCACAAATAAAACAAACCTGTTTTTAAAAACCAGACTCAGGGGCGCCTGGGTGACTCAGTCGGTTTAGCGTCCGACTTAGGCTCAGGTCATGATCTCATTGTTCGTGGGTTTGAGCCCTCTGTCGGGCTCCACACTGACAGTATGGAGCCTGCTTGGGATTCTCTCTCTGTCCCTCTCTCACACTTTCTCTCTCTCTCTCTTTCTCCTTCTCTCTCTCTCTCAAAATAAATAAATTAATTAAAAAAAAAAAACAAAACAGACTCTTGAATGTAGAGAACAAACTGGTAGTTACCAGAGAAAAGGTGGGTGGGAGTATGGGTAAAATACGCAGAGGATTAAGAGTACACTTATTGTGATGTGAGCACTGAGTCACGTATGGAATTGTTGAATAACTGTATTGTACACCTGAAACTAATATAGCACTGTATGTTTTACACTAGAATTTTTAAAATAAAAAATAATATAAATAAATATAACCGTTTAACCTAGTGCTATGCATTTAGCTCTAACAGTTAATAAAAAACTCATTGAATGGATAGATGGATGAATACATTACATCAATAAAGTAGACCAGGAGAACTAGGTGGAAATTTAAGGAAGAACAAAGTCCACTCCTTAAACATGTGGCTATTGAGTTCAAAGTAGCTTTTTGGGATTGGATTATCTGGAAGATTGCTTCAAATCCACATTTCATTTTTGATGGCTAATCCCCCCTTAAAATGAGTAATGAAGTGCTGTTGGAACACAGCCCAGCAATGGGGTTAGTGAATTTCTTCCTCTTTCTATTTCTGATAAGGTCAAAAGCAAACTAGGATTTAGGACAAACCTGACACTGACTTTTTTTTTTAAATATAGAGGCTTAAAATCATAAACTAATTTATTGTAGTAATTGTGAGACATTGGAAACAATGGGTACATCTCAAAAACATTTCTTTTGTTTTTGAGTTTTTTTCCTTTTTTAATTTGTTTTTGAGAGAGAAAGAGTAAGCAGAGGTGGGGGGAGGAGCAGAGAGAGAGGGAGACACAGAATCCAAAGCAGGCTCCAGGCTCCGAGCTGTCAGCACAGAACCTGACACAGGGCTTGAACCCACGAACTGTAAGATCATGACCTGAGCTGAAGTCAGTTCCTTAACTGACTGAGCCACCCATGCGCCCCTTGGTTTTTTGTTTTTCATAAGGATGCTAGCTGGGCTTGAAAAAAAAGTTAGAGAGGGAGGGAGCCGAACCAAAAGAGACTCTTAAAAACTGAGAACAAACTGAGGATTGATGGGTGGTGGGAGGGAGGGGAGAGTGGGTGCTGGGCAATGAGGAGGGCACCTGTTGGGATGAGCACTGGGTGTTGTATGGAAACCAATTTGCCGATAAATTTCATATTAAAAATTAATTAATTAAAAAAATTTTTAAAAACATTAAAGAAAAAAATTTTTTTTACTTTTATTTGTTTATTTTCAGATACAGAAAGGGAGGGAGAGGGAGCGTGCACCAAAAACAAATTTTTTTAATAAAAACATTGTTGGGGCACCTGGGTGTCTCAGTTGGTTAAATGTCTGACTCTTGATTTCGGCTCATGGTCTCATGGTTCATAGGTTTGAGCCCTGAACTGAGTTCCACACCGACAGCTCGCAGAGCCTGCTTGGGATTCTCTCCCTCTCTCTCTCTGCCCCTCCCCTGCCTGTGCTCTCTATCTCTCTCTCAAAATAAATAAATAAACTTAAAAAAAATTCTTGAGTGTCATAAAGCAACTTGCTTAAACATCTGTAGTCTGACTTTTATGTAAATAAAATCAAAATAATTCTATACATATTCTGTGCATATCCACAGCATATAAAAAAGATAAACTCTGGTGTTGGGGAATGGATCAGGATTAGGTGAGGCTGGTCATTTTATTTCCAAGATTTGCTTCCATCTTCTCAGGTTTCCTCAACAAGATTTGTGAGTGGACAAACAATGTATTTACATCTAAGCCCCACGTCTTTCCTATTTTCCCCAAATTAAGTTTTATACTTAAGAGGAAGAATACTTCTGAATGGGTGATTTTGAAATGTTTTTAAGCTTTAAAAAATTATATTTTCCTATTTTTATCTCCATGAACCTTCAAAGAGTAGTCTCTTCTAATGTTCAGCACCTTCTTTTTGGTTATTTCCCTATTGACATTTCTTTTAAACAGCTTAGCTAACAGACATGGAAATCCTTTTACTGTACAAAGACAACCTCTTTTTTCTCAGAACACTCTAAAGAGAAGGGTATCTCTTTTTAGGGCATCTCTCTGTTTCGATGCTGTTTTATGGACCAATAATACAAATGAAATATACAGTGGAACATCTCATAGCAAGACAGCTGCAACTTAAAAAATTAAAAAAAAAAAAAAAAAAAAAGAACGCTAAAGAATAGAAGTCAGAATAAGGTTACATGTAACCAAACCAGGTTATATTTTGAAAGGGGTGAACCATCTCTTTACAGGCTGTGGAAAGTTTTAAACTCTTGACAGGAGATTTTCTGTGGCCCTTCCAAAAATAGAAAAAGGCAGCTGGGTGCCCAGCCTGGAAGAAGACCCATAGATTTAAATGAGGCTTATCAGCCACTAAAACCACTCCTGGAATCCCGGGATTGGGTTCTCCCCACCTGTTGGACAAGAAATGAGAACATGTGAGCATTTGGTTACAAATCCTACTGCATTAACAAAATATTATAAGGGGCCAAGAGCAGCTGGAACTGCCTTACAGAAAAACTGACAGGCAGGAATAAGATTGATGGCAAAGAGAGAGCTGGTTTTGGAAATATAAGTGATTGCATACATTAAGCATGAACTGAAAAATTTGTCCACTCTCACACACAAAAAAAGGAGGTTGGAGAGGACACCTGAAGAGCTCAGTCGGTTAAGCACCCAACTTTTGATTTCTGCTCTGGTCATGATCTCACAGGTCCATGGGATCGAGCCCCCTGGTGGCGGGCTGTGCATAGAACCTGCTTAAGATTCTTTCTCCCTCTCGCCCTGCCCCTCCCCTGCTTGCATGTTGCATGTGTGTATATGCATGGTCTCGAAAGAGAGAAAGAAAGAAAGAAAGAAAGAAAGAAGAAAGAAAGAAAGAAAGAAAGAGAAAGAAAGAAAGAAAGAAAGAAGAGAGAGAAAGGGAGGAAGAAAGGAAGGAAGAAAGAAAAATAAAAATTTGTCCAAACATAAATACTGTTCTAATACATGCTAATACTTATTTTACATATATAAGTGGTTATAACTAATACATATGTATTTTATGTAACTAATTTTAGATAACATGTATGTATAAATAACTCTTGCACAAACTTTAATAACCTCAGTTATTCACACACATTGTCTTGTTTAATTCTCACCAACTCCTGTGGTGTATCACCGTCTCTCAGAGAGGGGAAGCTGAAGCATGGCGTCATGACATGGCTTGCTTTTGGTCACAGGTTGAAGAGTGGTAGGGCTACCCGTGGAACCTCCATCATTTGAATCCAGAAGGCATGCCTGTTCAAAGGTGCTCAAAGAAGTTGGATTCTCTTTAGAGAGAAGACTGGCATGTGCATTTCTGTGCTTTGGCTGAACCAAAAAGATAGGAGTTACCTAGTGACAAATCGTTCTGTTTGCTGGGTTCATGATTTCTCTGTTTCCCCAACTCTCAGGTTACCAGCCCACACAGGTGGGATGGGTATAACTGTGGATGTTTATATGCAGCTCTCTGCCCTAAATTAACCTGATCTCCCATCAGTAACCTTAATCCCAAATTCAGGTCAAAATGAAGGAGAAATGCATTATTTCTTCATTTTTGAAATATACAGTTTACATGCAGTTAATATTCTCAAACTTTATTTTTGTCCTGTGATTAGTTTGCTTCTAGCACAAGTACTTGCTATTAGTATATAAACATATATTTGTGTTTGTGATTTTTGCCAGTTTCTGTTTATGGGGCAGACTATAACAGATTTATAGGAGCTTGGAGATGGGGACTAAAGTCAAAATATCATTTTTGAAAGGGCAACAACCAAGAACCACTCCCTCCTCTCATAATTTGTTCCCATAAAAATTACAGAATTTTCAGGGATAATTCTTTCTTTTTTTTTTTTTCTTAAGTAGGCTCCATGACCCTGAACTCACACTGCTGCGATCAAGACCTGAGCTGAGATCAAGAGTTGGACGCCTAACCAACTGAGCCACCCAGGCACCCCTTCAGGGACAATTCTGAGTTGAGTGGGAGTAGAAAGTACAGAATAATCCCTATACCTTTCCTATTCATGCCCACCTTACCAAAAATAATGTATGACACACAAGCACAGAATAACTATTAGGACATCGGATACTAACTGATATAATTTCATAGGGTTCTATATTAGATACCTAAAATAGGTTGTACTAAATGACCTAAACCTAATGTGGATACTTTTTGGAATCTGGGATAATTTATTTTTGAATTACCTCTTAAATGTCTCCCATGAAAAGCAACTGTGACTTACAATAAAAGCATTTTCATTTAATTGTTTACAGAAGATAGTATCAGTTTTAAAAATACATTTAATACAAATTTACACCAATAAATGCCTTTTGAAGCTGGAAAGCTGACCTAGTGATATGAACAGAAAAGATTAGATTCCTGACATAAATTTCTGGTTCCATCACCGACTCGTTGTGCATGCTTAAGGAAGTTATTTAATCTCTTGGTATCTTAGTTTCTCCACCTATAAAATTGGGGTAATAATATTTGCTATTAGATAATGTCAACAAAGCACTTGGAGCACCTCAGAAGAAAGGCACCACAAGTATTTTGCTATCTTAAGCATGACCTCATACTGTCTGAAGAATGAACATTACCAGGCTTGTTGATTATCCCAGCACCTTAATTCCAAACTTTTCCCGTTCAACTGCTTTCTGGCTTTACTCATTTCTGTTTATACTCTTTACATATTTTAACTTCATTGTGCTGTGTGTATTGTTTTGAGGAAATTTGGTTCTTTGAGGAAACCATGAGACCATGCTTCAATTTGTTTGGTTTGGGTTGTTTGTTTGTTTGTTTGTTTAAACTCATATGCCTATGTTTAAGATTTGAAACAAACACAGAGCACTTAAACAACTTTCTAATCATAGGAGACAACTATAGCTATGCAAATCATATTAGCCTTATCCATTCACTGCTCTTGTTTGTGTTCTTTTTTTTTTTTAATTTTTTTTTTAACATTTATTTATTTTTGAGACAGAGAGAGACAGAGCATGAACGGTGGAGGGGCAGAGAGAGAGGGAGACACAGAACCGGAAGCAGGCTCCAGGCTCTGAGCCATCAGCCCAGAGCCCGACGCGGGGCTCAAACTCACCGAACGTGAGATCTTGACCTGAGCCGAAGTCGGACGCTCAACCAACTGAGCCACCCAGGCGCCCCTGTTTGTGTTCTTTATATTTCATTTCATATTAAAAGGTCATTTTTAGCATGCACATATATATTTATATTCATCCCTGAACACTGTGTGCAAGATTTAAGGCAGATGTTGAGACTGTTGTAAAGTTTGACGTTTGTGTCGCTTTCCTAGGGGAATGAGATAACATGATAAAAAGGCAAAAGATTAGTTGCTTAGGACTAAATCTGAGCATAACCTATAGTCCAATCCTCTAATACACATTGATCTCCTTGGGGAAAATGGTAAGGGTCAAATAGTTACTTCAAGAATAACTACATGACTCAAAAAGCAGAGCTGCTAATTCAATAACAATTAACACTTAGATGAACATACCTTTGGTTTGGGGGACCTACCAGCTAATGATAGAAAATCTAATTCTCTGAGACTATTCCCAAAGAGAAAGACTTCATTGGAACATACCCATGAAGATGTTATATTTCATACAGCAAGTATTACACTATACAACCACAGTGGGAGTCATCTGTTCAACTATAGACAGAGTATGGCCTTCTAGAGATAAAGACTCTTTCAGAGGAGACATCAAGTGAAATACTTTGGGGTTTACAGTATTTTCAGATATTAGAAACTTTGCCAGTTTTATAGAATCAGCATTGACAGAGATTTTAAATATCTAGTTCAATGTACGCTCAGGTTGGGAAATCAGAACCATAGTCTGCCTTTGTTATTGGAAAGGTACTCTTTCGAACAGAGTTCTAAACATTTTTGCCAGATTTTTACACCTCTCTATAGAGAGGTGTAAATTTCATCAGGTAATGAAGTGATCCCATAGGTCAGGCACTATGTTTCCCTAAATTGTACCCATTATATGTATAAAAAAAAAAAAAAGAAATGGATATTATGATGGGATAGAATGTAGTGTGATGGTTAACAATGTAAGTACAATGTAAGCTCTGGAGTCACATGGTCTGAGTTCAAATTCTGTCTTCAAAGTATAGCTTTGTGTCTTTGTTTTCTCAACTATTATAGGGAGAGAGTAATAGTATTTACTTCAAAGGATTATGAAAATTAAATGAGATACTATATGTATGGTGCAAATCATGGTGCTTGGCACATGATAAGTGCTCAAAAAATGTTAGCTATCATTCACTCCATTTATAGACTTCACTAAGCTTGAAGTGTGACACAGTTTGGGATCTCTGAGAAGCAGACTCTGACAAAACTTAATGTGCTAGATGTTTACTAGGGAATGCCCTTGGCGTGAACACCTATGGAAAGGAGGTGAAGGAAGAAGGATGGGGTTGAGGGGGGAGTCACATTATAATACAGGTACCATAGCCTCATCTAATCCCATGGGAAAGCTCTAGAGTGCAAATGGTCCGTCCAAATTGTACTATGATGGACTGAGAAGGCCTGGCCCTTATATTCCCTTAATCAGTCATTGGATGTGTACCACTCTCCCCCTAACCTGGCATGACCTTGGGCAAAATGACTCTCTGCAGCTGAAGTAATCCATGAAGTGACTGACAGTGAAGGCTCTTCCCTGACCACATGCCCAGTATTTGGTGCAACACATCCTTCCTTGAAGGTGATCTAGGTGGCACATCTTTGTGTTCAACACCGGGTAGTCTGTGCAGCACTTGGGAAATAATCTCAACCAGTTATAATTGTTTGAATAAAAGTGAAGTCTTTAAAAATAAAAGGATAGTGAGATCGAACAAGCCATGGAAAGATGGGAGAAAGAAGTCTATATATGTGACAAAAAGCTTTCTCGTTCTTTATAAAACCCCCAGATTTTTACAGACAGGGTTTCTGGTGACTAGAACTGCGACGGTTGGGGTTTGTAACAGAGGTGTAAGCTAGGAGAAAGTCCAAATACTCTGCATCATAAGGGTCACTTAAGAGGGCGGAAATAGAAGCCAGCCAGTTGATGTCACACAGAAAAGAATTGAGAATAAGAATTTAAGTGAACAAAAATAACTGACATTGTACCCTTTGATGTCCTCAGCACTTTCAAAGTGCTTCACATATAGCAACTGACTTCATCCTCACAATAACACGGTAAGATTTATTTACATTATTTCCCCCATTTTAGAGATGAGGGAACTGAGGCAGAGAGAAGTTAAGTGATTTACCAATGTCGTTGAGCAAGAAAGGTATGGAGCTGGGATTTGGACCCAGGTCAGACTCCAGACTCCAGACAGTAGGACTTGTGCTCTTAGTCATACGTTCCCTTCTGTTTCTGTACAATTACCAATGTTTTTGATGCAAATGGACTCTTTCTCAGCAAGTCAAAGAAGTGCCATTTTGCATCTAGGCTGAGAGAGGACGAAAACAGAGGCTGTACGGTATGCAGGGACAGCTAAGACCTGGGTTACATATAGGTGTTTCAAAAAAGATGAACTGTGAATCTACACTGCAGGTCTTTAGTTACAACAGCACGATGCCAGTGTAGGCGAGTATGAGTCAACAGGACTGTGTGACGACGGTCTTCAGACTTTTGGTGCGGGTAGTACTTGGATTCCACAAGCTGAGCAAGGAGGAAAGAAAGAAAAGGGTTTAAAGGAGAGCCACGAATAAGAACCTACAAATTGGAAAAATACTCCAACCTGTATAGAGCCTGAATAGATTGGGGGGAAAGTACGGCATATGGCGTTTCTAGAGACTAGGCGCTTAGTGGTTGACAATAGATGTTTTAAAACCAGACTGCCCAAATTCAAATCTCTGCTTTGTTACTTTTTACTTGGATATTCTTAAGTGTCACTGTACCTTTCTGTGCTTCCGTTTCCTATTAAATGGGAGTAACAGTACTACCTGACAGTGTTATTATGAGACTTGAATCTGTTAATACACATGAAGCACTTGAAACGGTGTTTGGAGCATGAATAAACACTTAGGCAAATAGCTGACAAAAAGTAAAAAGGGTGACAGACAACTTAACACATATTCAAATATAAAGACCTTTATGTAGATCTGTTCCATCTATTTTGTGACACAATGAGAGAAGGCCACTTAAACTAGGAGAGATTGAAAGAAAATTGCCCATCCAGAATAAATACTGAGTGAATGTTCTCTATAAAGGAGTATATAGCATGGAGTAGATTCTCAAGTTTAGCCTAAGAATGGTACTGTCTACAATTGGGGGGCAGGGAGGGACTTAAAGAATCAAGTTTGAATCAGGTACATAGTCTCCTACCATTACACTTGCCCAAGAAACAGTCTGAAAACTAAAGAAGGTTCTCAGTGTTCTTTTGAGGGACTTATAACAAATTAGTAATAGCTATTATATATTAAGATAGTACCTGAAGTGTTAATAACTGTTATTTCTTCAGCATAAAAAATATCAACGCAATGGGAAGAAATCAGAACACATTTGTAGCAGAGCTACAAAAAGGACAAGATTGCCTAGACAAAAGACGCAGATTTTAAAATTTTGATAGTGTTTCCATCACCCTTTATTTCATTTTTTAAAGTGAAAATGAAATTAATTAACCAGTATAGCATCATGTCATATAAAGGTCTTTATAAATTGGAAGATGTATTCAGTTGTCCCTTAACCGTATCTGCCCACTTGTTGGCCTGACCTTGGGAAAATGCCGTTCCCCATCCCCACCCCATGGTCCCTGTTAAAGGAGTGACCTAGACAGCTATGCTTCATCATATATTCTTTTCAGGGATCATCCATACACTGGGTTGAGCCAAGCAAGTTCATTCTCTTTGTGCGTTTAAGTCACAAAGGGGAAGTTACTAAGGTGAAGTAAGCCAGAAGTAGAGGCAGGGGGGATGGTGGCTGAGCTCTCCATCGGAAGTCCTCTCATTCCCAGTCTCCTGTCTGAAGAGTCTGAAATGCATTCTTACAATACCCACCCCACCCCTCTTTCTCTCTTCTGCTTGTTAGACAGCGTTTTTTTTGTTTTTGTTTTTTTGTTTTTTTTTGTTTTTTTACAATCAAATAATCCCTGACTTATTATGTGTCTCTCTCTACTTCAAACGGCTAAAAGTCAACAATGACATACAGAGATAAGAGTTGAGTCTACCACTGTGTATTTTGTATTTGGGGAGAGAAGATACATGAGCTAAATTGAATGAAGAGTTATTTTTAGTAGTACAGCACTTTGAAGAGTCCTCTGTGAGGTATTTTCCCTAATATGACATTCAATTAACCAAACCTTGTCATTTCTACCTAAATATTTTTTCTTATCCATTTTCTCTCCACACTCATAGCCATCACTTATTTGGATTATACTACCCTCTTAGGCATTATAAAAAGGTGTAAGGAAACTTGCTTTTTTATTATTTTTTATTTTTTTAATGTTTATTTTTTAGAGAGAGAAAAAGTGGGGGTAGGGACAGAGAAAGAGGGAGAAAAATCCCAAGCAGGCTCTGCGTTGTCAGTGCAGAGCCTGACATAGGGCTCAACCCCACGAACCATGAGATCTGAAATCAAGAGTTGGATGCTTAACCAACTGAGTCACCCAAGTGTCCCAGGAAACTTGCTTTTTATAGAAAACTCAAACTCCACATCTCAACATAAAGACCTCATGTCTTCCCAGTTTTGTCTTTTAACATTCACCTTCCCCTTGAAAACCCCTCCCTAATAATCCTTGCTTCCACCAGAAAAGAACCAGTTTCCCAGGGCATTGGTCCCCTTCCTTAAATTACAGCACTACTGAATTGAGGCTGACGTAGTTATATCGCTTTAGAAAAAGGCTCAGAATAACAGGAAAAAAGCAAAGAATATACTAAGATGTCACTTACCTATTTTTAGCTAACTAGGTAGGGCGTGCAGTTTTTATTCAACCAATATGATCGAGCAGTCTCTGTCGTTATCACTGTGCATATATTTAGGATACCCTCCCGCTCTCAAGAGGTATATGGTAGTACAAGCGTGCTAACTGTGGTGTCAGGGGTAATACATGATGAATGAGAGCATAAAAAAGAAGCACCTAAATAGTATTGGGGGAAGGAAAGTAGTGAAGATTTCAGTGAAGTTCTGCCTAAAAAACTCAGCCCTGGAGAACAAATAATTAGCAAAGCATGTAATTGGGGGAAGGGAGAGGGCCTTGAAAGTCTAAGAAAGTGCAAAAGACAAGGGTACAATATGAAAATGTGAGGGGTTTCGCCCTATTTATGCTCAGGTGACAGACTCTATCTTCCCCACAATCCAGAAGAGGCTGCAAGCACACCAGGACTTCTCTGAATCTGCGCCAAAGAGAGAGAGGTATTCAAGGCAGGAGTTTCCTTTCAGTCAACAGCAACCTCAGCTTGTTTTCCGACTCGGAACCCACATCTTCATCCCAGGTGGCTAAGGCTAGTAGAATCCTCATACTGTAAGATGTTACTCTATGACTTTGATAAGGACAACATAGAATAGTCCATGATCTACTCAAGAGAAATGCTTCCTTACGTTGCCAACATACAGTCCACTTTCCAAAGACCCAAGATCAAAGGGAAACTGGATTTTTATATCTTTAGGCATTAACTAATGGCATGAACTATGCAAACTCATTTCTAAATGACAGTTCTCTTTATAGAATGAAAATCAAGTTTACTTCCAATCTTTGTCTTGAGAATTGGAGCTTTAGAAAACTTCCTTAAATACAAGACGGTCATTAAAAGAAGGGAAGCAAATTAAGTTTCTAGAAATCTGTAAGACCAGTACTGTACTGTGGTTTTTCCTGAGCCGACCTTGCCACCCAAAGTCACACTGTGCCTAATTTCTAGAAACCCTAATCCTATGTTCAAGCTGATGAGTTATTAAATTTTCCCTTCATATGTATAAGGGACAAAAATGTATATAGTCCATAGATAGATATACGGTATATGCATGGTATTAAAATTTCAAGGGGGTAGATGGTTAGGGAAAAAAAAAATCTGAAAACACTCTTTAGGGAGGGGAGAAGGACAAATTTGAGAAACACTGCTGTAGATTCTTTTGCCAAGTCAGGAAAACCTAAATTAATTCCAATATAGTGATAATTCAAAAATCCCTGGATGAAACAGAAGAGCATGGTGATTATATTTTTAACCAATGTACTTGTAAATGGCTACAATTCTCTGGCCTTTGTTTCTCCTAGCAGAAATTACTAAAATTGTTCAAGTGTAAAGAAAACTCTAGGATTAACTGGAAAAAAAAAAAGGTTCATGAATCATCATTAAGTTTACGACACACAGAGTACAAACCAAGAAAGTAAATTTATTTAAATTACTAAAATAGCTTCTAAAGTCATTTACAGATCAGCTGCTACAATTATTTCTCCTGAAAGACATAAGTAACATTAATTTCTTTAAAATTATTTTGGTCAGCGAAACATTTAATAAAAACATTTGTCTCTCCATATAATATATGTGTATAAAATAAGCCTTTTCAAAAACTCTTGTTTTTAGAATCCTCTATAAATCAGATGACCTGACTTCTGACAGTCAGGAACAATTTTCAATAAAGGGTATAAATTTATGAATACGGGTTGTCCTAGTTGGAAGGAACCGGACCACACTCTACTACCAGGCATGGGAGGATCCTCAACAGGTGAATGATAAAGCCAATGACTGCCTCTAGTATTCTAAAAACAGTATTTTCATTTAAGGTTTGTAGAAATTAAAAAAAAAAAAAAAAAAGGTGTATCTAGAATCTTACGATTTTAAGAATAACAAAGCAGTCAACAGATGAGAAAGGTCAGTAATAGATGCCAGGTTACAACTGAAATACAACAGCGGTACAGGAATGCACAGTAGTACATCTCAACATTCCCCACATATGGTAAAGTTCGCTTTCTCTTTGGCTCGAGGCACTCTTAATAAAATTTATCACGTGCATAGTACATCTTTATATTTGTAGAACTGCACGCAGAAAATCAAATCCTTCTTCGATAGCCCAGGAAAGCCGGTTAACCAGTGATTTACCAATTCCTGTGATTATATTTCTTAATTCAAAACAAAGGCTTCAGGATATGTCCAAAATAAACTGCTCTGAACTGACCACACCCTTAAGAGTCAAATGGACAAATATGCTAAATCTTATTATATACATGCTTTAAAATCCTTGGGAGGACCAAAAATTTCTTAAAGGAAAAGGACACGTGAGAAACAAACCCCAGCAGAATTCACTGAGAATAGAGTTCATATGGCTATACCTGAATGACCTAAGTCTCAGTGGCTTATTTTAAATTTCATCTTGAAGATTTTCCCCCTTACCTTCCTCATTCCACAATTTCTCCTTTTCCTTGCCTCCTTCTCCTGCCCTCCAAAAACAAAGAAAACAATCCAAACACACTCAGATGACCTTTCATTACTCTTGCTCCTAAAAGTGGAAACTAAGGAACTCGCACCTAAATGATGGTAAAAGAGAATAATGGGAAAACCCACAGTTGCATTTATAGAGCTGCCTTACTAATAGCAAACTCTGTGAAAAATCTAACTTATAAACTTGGGAGGATTCATAGGAAGGAGCCCAATCCCCCCCCAACCTGGTCTGGTCATAACACGGCAGTAATGATTCAACCTCGAGTCTAAACAGACTAGGGGACTGCGTGTAAGTTGTAGTCCTCAGAGATCATTAACGCAGATCTTAATGGAAACAGGGAAATGATTCTCTCAAATAACAGATCATTAGGGTGAACAAATGAGTTAGATGTTCCATGTTTACCTAAGAATTTAACATCCTTTAAAAAGAAACCAGTTCTTTCATAAAGAGCTCTGAATTCTGTCTCTGGTTACAAAGGCTGAAAAATTCTCCAAATTTGAGACATGATTTTGTCTTCTGTCACCCTTTATAAGCAGATGCCACTTTTCAGGGCATTTTCAGGTTGGACAGGCAGGACCAAGTGAGAAATACGACTCCAGAGCCCACTCAATTTATCCGGGTCCATATGTTTGTGGGAATTGGGTGTGTCAGCATTGGTGAACTTGACTTTGAGGAAATCTCTCACTTTTTCTTCAATCTCCTTTAGGCCTAGACTGGTTCCAAGCGTCTCCTCCTCCAACAAGACAGTCAGGACTAAGGCTACATCTTTGAAGGCTGCATTTTCATGGTCACAATACTTATAGAAGATCAAAGTGGAGCCTGCAGGCAGTGACTCAAAGCGATGTACCACCGCTGCGTTCTGGCCATTCGTGAACCCATTGCTCAGTTCCCAGTCTACCTCTTCTTTGACAGTATCACTGTCTTGAGTAGCTTTGTCCGCCCCATCAATCCGGATGGCACGGACACTGTGGAAAGAAGAGTAGGCATCAGCAATTTGTTCACTCAGACACTTCAGTGCTTCTTCAGCATCTCGAGCAGCAGTGAGCAGCAAGATAGCAGGCTGAGGCCGAGGCTGGGAGCTATTCAGATGTCTTTCGAGGAATGTAAGGCTCCTTTTCCACAGCTTCTCATCTTGACCTTGGTACTTATTCATAAGTTGTTTCATCTGGTTCTGGAACTCTTGAACAGGAGTGGTTTTTACCTCAGGAGTACGAACGAAGAGAAAACTCCCGATGGCGAAAGAAGCTACCAGAACGAGTAGGCACCACCACTTCATCTTGACAAAAGATGCACTTTTGGGTTGTCCAGCTGCTTCTGCTCAGGAAAAAAAAAAAAAAAAAAGAAATGCCAGTGATCATTTTCTTAGATTCAAGGACAAACGACTTGTAAGACCAATATTAATTTCCATAGACATTAAAAGTGGAAGGAATTTAAAGAACGGAGCGGGTAATTTATTTTCTTAAAGAAAGGTTTATCACATGTATTCAAGAAAATCTCACACCCCTAGGTTTTAAGTTATGTGTGTAAATATGCGTATGTCTCTTCAATGTCAAAATGATAAAAAGTCTTAGAGTAAAAAATAGAATTTAAATGTATGAAATGACATAAGTCAGAAATAAGATAATTTCTAAAGCAAAACTATTATTACTACTATTAATATTTGAGAGATAAACAATACTAAAAGGTTAATAATACTAAAATACAAAATAGATTTTTAAATTTAGGTGCTCAGAATTCATGTAGCTGATCATCCAAGGTGGAATGTTTCTGAAGTATACAAAGGGATTAAAAAAGGATGCACTGTAAGTGAATATCTTCCATATATTATAATAGGTAGCTGTCCCTTTAATTGCAGATGCCTATCTTTTGTGGAATGCAAGTTAACACCAGTAAAACTGAGTTTGCAACTCATGGAGTGCCTGGGTGGCTCAGTAGGTTAAGTGTCCCACTTCAGCTCAGGTCATGATCTCACGGTTCTTCAGTTCAAGCTCCAAGTCGAGTTTTGTACTGACAGTTCAGAGCCTTGGATTCTGTGTCTCCCTCTTTTTCTGCCCCTCCTCTGTTCCTGCATGTGCTGTCTCTTTCTCTCTCTCTCTCTCAAAAATAAATAATAAACATTAAAAAAAATTGAGTTTGCAACTCATCCTTAATTATTATTGGCAATAATGATACCAATTACATTTACCTAGCACTTTCCAGTTTAATAAAGGACTTTCTCATATACCACTTCATTTAACAGGAAAACAACAATAATACTTTTATACCTTTTATTTATTTATACTACAGAGTTTTTAGAGAAATAGTTCTCAAAGTGTGACTGGTGGGTACCTTGAGATCATTCCAAGGAGGTCCTTGAGGTTAAAGCTATTCTCACAACATTAAGATGTTATCCGACATTTCCCACCATGTGGACATTTGCATTGATGGTGCAAAGAAAGCAATGGTGGGAAAAACAACTGATGCCTTAGCATGAATCAGGGTAGTGCCAATACAGTTTTTGTATTCACACCCATTCATTTAAGGTTATCAGTGAAACTGCTTCATAAAGCAAAATTTTTCATTTAATACTCAACTCTTGAGCACAAATCTTAATATTTTATGTGAAGAACTGGGAAATATACCTAAAGTACTTCTGCTACCTAGCACAGCACAGTAGTTGTCTCGAGGAAAAGAACTCTGTGCAGCTGAGTTGAACTGAACTAGTACTTTTAAGAACAAGTGACAAAGAATGGTTAGTCAGACTTGAGTATTTGGCAGACATTTTCTTGAAGATGAACAAAGTAAGTCTGTTGTTTCTAGAAAAACAGCTGACAATATTTGTTGCCAATTACAGAATTCATGGTTTAAAGTGAAAATTAGGATTGTAGAAATACTGTATCTGCCACTATAAGCTTGACAGCTCCTGAATACTTAAGAACTTTTGTCTTGAGATTGGTGGCGATATCAACAAATGTTATCTTTTTATACTGTATTAAAAATGTGTCAACATTTGGAAGATCTACATAACTTAGTGAACCAGTATTTTCCGAATGATCAGTACATGATATTCCATTCAAAGTATAAGAAAGACCAATGGATTTTAAGGTAACAACATAAAAAGTTCATTAATATGGTCTCAGGTTTCACATTTCAAGTACCTTGTTGAGTTTATCAGAATATCCACAATTACCTGAAGACTATTAAAAATCTATATTATCATTATAAAGCTGGAATGTGGCATATACTGCAACCAAAACAACATATTGTAACATACTGAATGAAGAAGGAGATATGAGAATCCAGCTCTATTTTATTAAGCCAGGCATTAAAGAGATTAGAAAATATAAGCAACTGGTCACTATTCTTACTAAATTATTTCAAAATAAATAGGCACTTTAAAAATTTTTCAATTTTAATTTCTAGGTAAATACAGACAGGTATAACACACACACACACATATATACATATATACATACATGTATGTATACATATACACATATATATACATATATATGTGTATACATATACACACACATATATATATACATATATATGTGTATATATATGTATATATATACACATATATATATATATTCTTTAGGTATTTATTAATTTTGCTAGTAGAAAGCGATTATGAGACCAAAGCCTGAGAGTCACTGTGAAGATTTTTCTTAGTACTTATTCAGGACAATAAGGAGGCTTAGAGAATTAAAGAAACTTGCCCCAAGGCTACACAGAAGGCTAAAGTGGTAGAGTCTGTAGACTCTAAAACCCATGGTAATCCTATTATGTCATGCTATGTGCCATCTTTCTTTTGATTCAGCAAGGTTCACTTGGTTATTATTAGTAGTGCTGCTTATTAACTTTTGCTCTTAGTCTTATGGATAGTCTTATGGATAATTGTTTAGTCTTATGGATGTTATTTCATATAGTTTGTCCTTAAAGAATTTCACTGCTAGTAAAATATATACTTTTTCCTCTTAAGTGTTTAAAATACAATTCTTCAAATAGCATTGTTTGCTGTCAAAAAAAAATTAAAACAATTATGAATGACCAATTTCAGAAACTTGCTTATAAAAACTGAACAGAAAAACTTACTTTGGCTGGAAGTTGATGGAAACTGGTTTCCAAGTTCTGATTTCTGAATGCTGTCATCTAATGATAGAAGTAATAAAGACTTATCAATTTATGGTTCATAATATAAGTATTTCCAACAGAGAAAGAAAATACAAATTCTACCATGAGAATATGAGGCAGAAATCAGCCAGAAATAGAAGAAAAAGTGGAAGATCTAAGCACGCATTAGAATGACAGCTCCTTGAGACTCAAAAGTTATTTCTTTCATAATTATTCACAGCATGCCATGGTCTAGTATAAAGCATACTTTTAATACATTTGTTTTGTGAGAAAGCCTTAAAGTATTTGATCCAAATTATTTAATGGAAGTGGTGAAACTTATAGCACAAAGTTAATAGAACAAAGAAAATAAGTACAACTAAAAGAAAATAAAACGTATTATACCATCTGAAAAACTGCCATATATTGAACTCCTGTCTGGTGATGATGCTGTAAGAAGGGGAAAAAAGGACAAAATATGGATTATGGATTATTGAGCTACTGGATAAGGGGTTTTAAGGTAAAACTCAATCTTAATCCTACTTTCTACCTCAAAATGATTCAAATATTTACTCTGGTGCTTCTGATCATTTCAAATATCAGTAATATTTTTTAAATTATAGTACAAACTTTTCACCGTTTCTATTAATAGACAATTCTGTTTTATTTAGGTTTGTGGTCAGATTTCAAAAATAATTTTCTCATGACTCCATCAAATCTCTACTTCTATCATTATTTTAGCAAACAAAATTATCCTAAATTTTTCCTTTTTCCCTCAGTGCTTCTTGGCATGACCACAGATTTTAACGTAAGAGAGAGAAGAAATGGAAGGGCAACTCTCAGAAGGGAGAGAGTTACTAATTCATATGACCTACATTTGCTAACACTGCCATCTATCACTTGCCTGGGATTTTATAACTTACGTATATATAAATGACCTTCCTGGTATTTACCAAGAGCTTTCATTTGAGAAACACAGGACTAACCTAGAGGTATAAAATTAGCACTGCTAAGGTATAGAAATAGCCTTATTTTTGCTTATATGACAAAAAATCTCAAATGAAACAAAATGACGTCAACCTTAAGGCATATTGTTTCACAATTACTAGTGTAGCCTAGAAAATAACATCATTTAGAAACTTGTAATTTAGGTCACCAAAGTTAACAACTGAATTACTAAAACAAACAAGTAAATTCCATCAAGTGATATTTATCTTGAATACCTTACTCTATGGTTACAAAGATCCGATGAGATAGTATATAATATTATAATATAGTAATACATAACTATAATAATATAAAACTATATATAACACTGAATCACTAAATTCTATTCCTGAAATAATTAAATTATAATACATATTATTATATAAAAGAATCAAATGAGACATTTTATATAACACATATAACATATAGCTACAATATATATTATACTGATTATAATATATAACATTATACAGTTATTATATAACATGTAATATTTACATAACTCAGAGAACATCTTAAATTAAAAAAAAATTTTTTTTTAAGTTTATTTATTTTTAGAGAGAAAGAGGGGGAGACAGAGTGTAAGTGGGGAGGTGCAGAGAGACAGGGAGACACAGAACTCAAAGCAGGCTCCAGGCTCTGAGCTGTCAGTACAGAGCCTGACACGGGGCTCAAACTCACGGACTCATGGACTGTGAAATCAAGACCTGAGCTGAAGTCGGCCGCCCAACCAACTGAGCCATGCAGGTGCCCCAAAGTTAAAATTTTTTTTAAATTAATAATCCCTTTATAATAATATCAAAAAGAACTAAATATAAGGAATTAACTTATTAGCAAAGAAGGTAAAAGACTTGTACACTGGAAACTACAAAATACTAATAAAAGAAATTAAAGCTGACACAAATAGATGGAAAGGTACCCCATGTTCATGGATTGGAGAATTAATATTCTAATAATGTCTAGGGGAGCCTGGGTGGCTCAGTCGGTTAAGTGACCAACTTCAGCTCAGGTCATGATCTCATAGTTCGTGAGTTCAAGCCCCACATTCGACTCTGTCCTGACAGTTTGGAGCCTGGAGCCTGCTTTGGATTCTGTGTTTCCCTCTCTCTCTGCCCTCCCCCCCCCGCAACACACACTATCTCACTCAAGAATAAACATTAAAGCAATCTATAGATTCAGTATAATCCTTATCAAAATTCCAACGGCATTTTTTACAGAAATACAAAACAATCCTAAAATTCACAAGGAAACACAAGAGACTCCAAATAGAGAAATTCTGAGTAAGAAGAACAAAGCTGGGTGCATCACACTTCTTGACTTCAAAGTACATTACAAAGCTAGAGTAATCAAAACAGTATGGTACTGGCATAAAAACAGACATACAGACCACCAGAAGAGAATAGAGAATCCAGAAATAAATCCATGCAGATATGGTCAACTGATCTTTCACAATGATACCAAGAATACACAATGGGGAAAGGACAGTCTCTTGAATAAACGGTGTTGGGAAAACTGGATATCCACAAGCAAAAGAATGAAACTGGGACTCTTATACCATACACACACACAAAAAATCAATGCAAAATGGATTAAATACTTAAACATAAGAACCCAAACCATAAAACTCCCAGGAAAAAATGCAGGGAAAAAGCATCCTGACACTGGCTTTGGCAATGATTTCCTGTATATGACACCAACAACACAGGCAACAGAAGCAAAAACAGACCATGTGATTACAGCACACTTGAAACATGTGATGAGTTATGTGATCAAAATCACTTTAAGTTTTACTTTGCACCTGTTAGGATGAGTATTATACAAAAGTCAAGAGTGAGGTATATGGACAGAGGATGTAGAGAAATGGGAACCCTTGTGCACTGTAGGTGGGAATATAAATTGCTGCAGCCAGTATGGAAAAAGAGCATGAAGGCTCCTCAGAAACTGAAGAATGAAACTACCAATACGTCATGCTCCTCAGAAACTGAAGAATGAAACTACCAATACGATCCAGCAATCGCCCTATTGGATATATATCCAAAGGAACTGAAATTAGGATCTTGAAGGGATATCTGTACGCCTATGTTCACTGCAGTAATATTCATGATAGCCAAGACGTGGAAGTAACCTTAAAGTCCACTGATGGATGAGTGAATAAAGAAAATGTGGTATATCCAGTTAACCCTTGAACAACATAGGTTTAAACTGTGCAGGTCCACTTATGTGGACTTTTAACACACTGAACAATTTTTTGAAGATTTATAACAATTTGAAAAAACTCACAGTCGAAATGCATAGCCTAGAAATATTTTTAAAAATTAAGAAAAAGTTAAGTATTTCATGAATACATAAAATATATGTAGATACTACTTTATCATTGACCACCATAAAATACACACAAATTACAGTAGAGTTAAAATTTATCAAAATTTATGCACCCAGACTGTACATGGTGCCATTTGAAGCTGAGGGAAATATAAACAAACATAAATATGCAGTATTAAAATTTTTTTAATGTTTATTTTTGGGAGACAGAACATGAGCAGCTGAGGGTCAGAGACAGAGGGAGACACAGAATCAGAAGCAGGCTCGAGGCTCTGAGCTGTCAGCATAGAACCTGAAGTGGGGCTCGAACTCACAGACTGCAAGATCATGACCTGAGCCGAAGTTGGGACACTTAACTCACTGAGCCACCCAGGTGCCCCTAAATATACAGTATTAAATCATAATTGCATAAAATTAACATATGTATATACTTTAATAATGCCATAATTGTTATAGAAGAAACCATCAAACCCAGAACAATAAATTCCTGCTGGAGAAAACTGTGTCCAGATGTGTGTTATCTTATAGGATTTACAACACAGCTGATCAAGGAAATCATGAGAGAGATCATGAATATGGCAGAAAGGTGGGGGGTGAAGGGTATCAAGATATGGATTTTAGATTTCACGATATACTAAAAAGCTAGAATAAGCAAAATAGTATGGTACTCACACAAAAGCAGACACATAGATCAATGGAACAGAATAAAGAGCCCAGAAATAAATTCATGATTATATGGCCAATTAATCTTCGACAAAGGAGGTGAGAATATAAAATAGGAAAAAAGACCATCTCTTCAATAAATAGTGTTGGGAAAACTGGACAGCAAAAGACTGAAACCGCATCACCTTCTTACACCATACACAAAAATAAACTCAAAATGAATTAAGGACCTAATTCATTAAATGTGAGACCTGACACCATAAATGTGAGACCTGACACCATAAAAATCCTAGAAAAGAGCACATGTCTCTGACATTGTCCAGGCAACATTGTTTCTAGATATATTTCCTGAGGCAAGGGAAACAACAGCAAAAATAAACTGTTGGAACTACACCAAAATAAAAAGCTTCTGCACAGCAAAGGAAACCATCAATAAAACTAAAGGACAACTTACTGATCAGGAGAAAATATTTGCAAATGACATATCTGATAAAGAGTTAGTAACCAAAATATAGAAAGAACTTATACAACACACACAAAAATAATTCAATTAAAAATGGGCAGAAGACATGAACAAGGAAGACGTTTCTACAAAGATGACATACAGATGGCCAACAGACACAGGAAAACATGCTCAACATCACTCATCATTAGGAAAATGCAAATCAAAACCACCAGGAAATATCACTTTACACTGTCAGAATGGCTAAAATCAAAAACACAAGAGGGATACCCAGGTGGTTCAGTTGGTTAAGCGTCTAACTCTTGGCTTCAACTCAGGTCATGATCTTGTGGTTCATGGGACAGAGCCCTGTGCAGGCTTTGTGCCACCAGAGGGGAGCCTATTGGGATTCTCTCTCCCCCAGCCCCACCCTCCACCCCACTCTGTATCCCTCCCCCACATGCAAGTACCTTCTCTCTCAAAATAAATAAACTTAAAGAAAAAAAACAAGAAACAAATGTTGGCATGGACGTGAAGAAAAAAGAACCCTTGTTGTACTGTGGTGGGAAAGCAAACTGGTACAGTCACTGTGGAAAACAGTAGGGAGGTTCCTCCAAAAATTAAAAATAGAACTACCATATGATCCAGTAATTCCGCTACTGGTTATTTATCCAAAGAATATGAAAACACTAATTTGAAAAGATATATGCACCCTATATTTATTGCAGCATTATTTACAATAGCCAAATTATGGAAGCAGCTTAAGTATACATCAATAGATGAATGGATAAAGAAGATGTGGTATAAAAAAAAAAGTGGTATATATGTGTGTGTGTAAAAGAATAAAATCGTGCCATTTTCAACAACATGGATGGATCTAGAGAATGTAATGCTAAGTCAAATAAATAAGTCAGAGAAAGACCAGTACCACATGACTTCACTCATATGTGGAATTTAACAAAGAAAGCAAAGAAAAAAAGAGCCAAACAAAAAGATTTTTTTGTTTGTTTTTGTTCTTTCTGTTATTTTTTTAAAGAATTTTTTTAAGTTTGTTTATTTATTTTGAGAGAGAGTAAGTGTAAGCAGGGGAGGGGCCGTGAGAAAGAGAGAAAGAGAATCAGAAGTAGGCTGAGTGCACTGTCAGTGCGGACGGAGCCCTATGTGGGGCTCGATCTCATGAACTGTGAGATCACGACCTGAGCTGAAATCAAGAGTCCACAGCTTAACCAACTGAGCCACTCAGGTGCCCCCCCCCCAAAAGAGACCTTAACTGTTGAGAACTCATGGTTACCAGAGGGGAGGTGGGGGGGTGGCGAATGACATAGGTGAAGGGGATTAAGGAGTGCACCTGTTGTGATGAGCTCTGAATAACTGTGGAGTCATTCTATACTGTACTCCTGAAACTAATATAACTAGACTGCGTGTTAATTATACTGGAATTTAAAAAAAGACATGGGTCTTGGAGAAGTTCAAAAGCTAACAAACACGCCAGAGGAATTAACAGAAGACGACTTGACGGAGAAGGTGTGCTTCTCCTTGACAGAGATGTGGCATCATCTGATGCCAGCCGATGAGGAAGAAGATGTAGAAGCAGCAGCGGCAGAAAACAAACTGACATTAGATAATGTGGCCAGTTATTTAAGACTGCTTTTGACTTAACGACAAGGACCCTTTTATGATAGAGGTACTGAAACTAAAGGAAATGGTGGAAGAAAAACTGGAACCATATAGACACACTTTTAGAGAAATGAGAAGGCAAAAAAAAAAAAAAAAAGTGAGACAGAATTTAAGTATTTTGGAGCATGCCTGCCTCCCGTTTCATGTTCTCCACCTTTTTGGCCTCTGCCACGCTTAAGACAGCAAGACCAACCCTTCTTCCTCCTCCTCAGCCTACTCAACACAAAATGACAAGGTTGAAGACCTTTATGATGATGCACTTCCACTTAATGACTAGTAAATAACCATCACGCAGCACAATGAACTGATCTGTTGCGTGTGTATGAGTGTCTTGGTGTGAAAATCTAATAAACTGTATGGCAAGAATTGTACGAAGTGTTTTTGTGTCATCATCTTCTCCTAAGTGTTCACTGTGTAGCACACTGTGTCCAAGGCTTGTACGGAAGAGGATAGCCTATCCTTACCCAGGCATAAGAGGAGTGATAATCAATACAAAATTAATAAGGTTAGTTTTCTTACTGTTTATTAACTTTGCTTTCAAGGAATTATGACACCATATACCTCTCTCTCTAAGTAATTGGAGAAACTGCCTGTCAGCCTATCATCACAGGTGAATGTTTTGTTTTGTTCTTTAAAGTAACATTATGTTTCCAAATACTGTATTATGAATCTGACTGTAATAGTGTCTGCCATAAAAATTTTACAATGATTCATTTATTAGTGTATCAGTTAGGCTACTATGAGGCAATCGTATCGATTACACGAGGCCACCATAAAACAATCATACTGCTGCTTCTTCATTATCAACTCGTGACTCGTTACACTTGCAAATAAATACAAATTGCTTTTTTACACTGTATTTTCATTTTTAATGCCTAGTGTTAATAATATGTATAAAATCTACAGTGTTTTGCATCATATAAGACAATATAGCTGTAAGTTCTGAAAATTCATTTTGTGAGGAATCTAAAATAGTCAAGTTCACAGAAGCAGAGAGGCGGAATGGTGGTTGTAGGAGGGAGGGGAAAGGGAAAATGAGGAGATTTTAGTTAAAGGTACACAGTTTCAGGTATACAAGATGCCTAAGTGCTAGCAATCTACTGCAAAGCATAGTACCTATAGTTAACAATACTGTACCATATGTTTAAAAATTTGCTAAGAGGGAAGATCTTATGTTAAGTGCTCTTATCATACACACACATAGTAATAAATAAAGAGAGTGGGAGGAAACTTTTGGAGGTGACAGATACGCTAACAGTATAGACTGTGGTTATAGTTTTGCGGATGTATACTCATCCCCAAGCATATCAAGCCTGTAATACATTAAATGTATGCCAATTATACCTCAATATAATGTTTTAAAAAGTTACTATATGAGGACACCAAGTAGAGGAACCAATAGTGAAAGAGCATGTGAAACATAATACAATTGTCTTAGAAAAAAAATCCATCAAGAAAATGTTTATCTTGAATATCTTAATCCATGGTTGCAAAGATCAAATGAGATAATGTAAGAAAATTCCATTAAGTGCTCTTCTATGATGATTTTAATGATAAAGAATAGCTAAATAACAGTTACTATCTAACACATGTTATATATATAAAATTCATAGAACACAAACTTATAAGCAGGGTATATACTGTTCAGGCAGACAGCATTCTCTAAGAGGTAATCTCTATCCCTCTTCTTATTAAAAATATCATCAGAAATAGTGACAAAAATTCCTAAAAAAACCCAAAAAACAAAAAACACACCACACATACACACCACACACACACACACACACACACACACACACACACACACACCTTTTTAAAAGATAAAGCTCAAGGTTTTCCAGTCAGAAGAGTATGGTAACAATCACTCTATAAAAGTCAAGTGCAGAGGACATGAATCTTTCATAGTTGTTATTACTGATTATTACACAATATATTGTTAACAATAAATAAGTAATCATTTAGTAATTATTTACTAATTAGTAATTATTCATTTGGTATTCAGACTTAAAAAGTTGTGTTCACATATATAACAAGATAATTAGAATAACCAGTCATAGGCACTATTGTCCCCAAGTTAAAGGTAAGAAAAGGTAAGAAAACCTTAACAAAGGTTAAGTGGCTTTACCAAGGTCACTCAATTAGTAAGTAGAAGAGCTGGGACTGCAGCTCTAACTCCAAACTCTTTGTATCTCTGAATTACTTTTATTTTATTTATTTATTTTATTTTTATTTTTTAATGTTTATTTATTTTTGAGAGAGAGACAGAGCATGCGCAGAGAGGGGCACAGAGAGGGGGAGACACAGAATCTGAAGCAGGTTCCGGGCTCTGAGCTGTCAGCACAGAGCCCAATGTGGGGCTCAAATTCACAAGCTGTGAGATCATGATCTGAGCTGAAGTTGGCTGCTTAACTAACTGAGCTACCCAGGCATTCCTCTGTGCAGAGACAGGTTCCAAACATGTATATCAATGAGGCACAGACTCATAGAGGCCTGACCTCTCCCTAGATACTCTTCCCTATTCTCACTGTTTTATTACCTGGGAAATAGGAAAAATAAAGACAGTGATTCTATCTTCTCCAAAAGATTAGAAAACAGGCAGAAACCCAAACTGGGACCTGTCTACCTAAGGAACTGTGCTATCATGGGTTGACAATAAGGATGTGAAAGTCCCAGGTTCTTGAACACCTAAGTCTAAAAATTAATTTTTTTCTCACTAAAGAAGATGGAAATATAAACTTAATGAAATAATGAAATTATTAGAATGCTAAGCAAAAACCATTTTAAATGATCTTGGATTAAAGAGGAATCTGTCAGTCCATATGAAAATCACTGCAGGCCTCTACTTTCACTAAAAATATTTTCATGTTCACTGTTCTTAAAGTTCTTATGTAGCTAAAGGTCTAAAAAATTCTGTTATCTGCACCTCAGTGTGCAAACTTCTGGCATATAATTTCTATATAATTCTCAAAGCTCTGTATATGTAGTAGATGGCTATCAATCAGTATGCAGATATTTAAGCCATAATAAATACACTAAGACAAAGCAGGGACGCAAACAGACTAAGCCTTACCTATTAATTTAGCAACTAAAAAAAATCTATTTCTGCATTCTAATCAGATCTTCAGTATAATTATTTTCCCTTCTCCATTGCATTTGTACAATGTCTTATCAGAGGAAATAAAAATTATATATTTTTGGTAACAAAGTGTACTACAGTTACCTGGAAGAAATATATCTGTTATCAATTACCCGGAATGTATAGTTAAGAACTAAGAAATAAAATAAGAACTGAGTTTTTCATAGAAAATATACTTAAACTCATCCATTTTTACTTCCAAGAGTTTATTTCTTAGATCTTCAAAGTAAGTTTTAATTCTGATACTGGTTACAAACAAAATCCTAGTAAGCTAAAAAATATTTGCTTTCCTAACTATAACAGGTCAGGAAGAGCAAATTGTAAGAAGAAATAGTTTTCTAACACCAGGTACATACAACAATAAGGAATGACAGCCAACAATAAGGCAAGGACAGAAAGTTTTTTCAGTTTTAGACTGAAGAACTCACATGTGGGGTAAAACTTCAACTGTTGGGAACAATGAATTATGACCACCACTACTTTACTGATGGTAAAACAAAGCCACAGAGGTTTGTTTACACAAGCTAACTTTGTCAATTACAGTTAGTCATTTTTTGAGCAAGAGATGGAGCTTTTTTTTTTTTTTAAATGTTTATTTATTTTTGAGAGAGAGAAAGTCTGAGAGTGAGCAGGGGAGGGGCAGAGAGAGACGGAAACAGAGAATCCAAAGCAGGCTCCAGGCTCCGAGCTGTCAGCACAGAGCCCAATGTGGGACTTGAACTCACGGATCGTGAGATCATGACCTAAGCTGAAGTCAGATGCTTAACTGACTGAGCCACCCAGGAGCCCCTTATATTATCTAAATAAAAGAAAAGGATGGGGCGCCTGGCTGGCTCAGTTGGTTGAGCGTCCGACTTTGGCTCGGGTCATGATCTCCCGGTTTGTGAGTTCGAGCCCCATGTCAGGCTCTGTGCTGACGGCTCAGAGCCTGGAGCCTGCTTCCGATTCCGTGTCTCCCTCTCTTTCTGCCCCTCCCCCGCTCATGATCTCTCTCTCTCTCTCTCTCTCTCTCTCTCTCTCTCTCTGTCAAAAATAAATAAAACATTAAAAAAATTTTTTTAAATAAAAGTAAAGGAATACCAAATGACCTTGAGATTATTGTGGTTAGAGTATAAAGAAGGGATAAAGGTGAAGGGTAACTTAATTTTTTTCTACACGGTCAAGGTTTAATGTGGAAACTGCTATAGAAATTATGATAGACACTGAATTCAAAGCATGATTATTTCATCACATCTATATATGGTATTTTTCAGATTCTGTGACACTTAATCCATCCTAAACCTAAACAAGAAAATACTATTTGTAGATTTCATCCTTTATTACTTAATATAATGGGTATGCAGAATTTCTCTGATTATTTACATAAAAGTAAATAATGTCTGCTACAAATAAAAAACAGGTAATGTCAAAAGAGTAGAATTTCATTATCATGTACAGATTGGACTGCAGCTAATAGAACTGAAAACTTCATCCACTGGTTTTCTCCCACCACTGTTTACACTTAACACCAGACCATCTCCTGACATTCCAAGCAGATGGAAATATCGTGTAGTCATAGCTCTGCTTCAGTAATGAAATCACAATCTAAATGCCTATCTGAAGAACTAAATATTTTTGTATACTGAGTAATAAAGAAAAACAGCAAATATACGTGAAATTACTTCAGTAACAGGTAAAGATTTAGCAACTTACTTTGCATCTTAGTCCTTATTCTTGTGGATTGTTCCAACCATTCCTGAGGTTTTTTTTGATATCCCGAGCCTAAAGCAAATGCATATACCAAGATATCATTTCAATATTTTGAAAACGTATACCATACTCCTGTTAGAAGGTAAATTTATCAGAAAGGTAAAACGAAGTTGGGGAAGAAAACAATAAAAGCAATAGGTTCAGAAGTAAAAGATAATGTCAAAGGATCACACCAGTGAAGGATGAACCACTTCCTATAGCAAAATAGACAGCAAATAAATATATAATCACCTAATAGACAAAACTAGGTACCAATCCTTTGTTCTGGTCTATGAGAATGACTGAGTTCAATAATACATGAACTTGGTTTCAATGTATTTAAGAAGAAAAAAGTTAACCATTCACTCTTGCAAATAAGTTACTTTAGGTAAAATAATCCTGAACACATTTCCACATCACAGAGTAATTATACACATTTGATACTAATGTGTGGCGGATTAAAAGGCAAAGAGGGTAAAATGACTTAAAATCCCATTCAAACATTTTGTTGGCAGAATAAGACAAGGTGAGAATTGCTTGACTGATAAAAGAACAGACAACCAACCACTTACTTAGCACTGAAGGTTGCTTATCAAGAGTTATGAAGTCTCGACCTATAACAGAAAACAGAGATAAGGTCATGGAATACTTGGAAATAAGAACAATGAAAATACTGCATAGACATTATACTTGTATACTATGGATACTATAAACCAAAAAATCACCACAAAAATCAAACCTTTCTTTCATCAGTCCCAAACATATATACTATATTCATTGTTTTCCCTTTTCTAAGCATCAAAGTGTTCAGGAATTGGATACTAAGTCAACTTTAAAATCAATACCATCAAAATAATGGCAGCACGTACTAAATGTTCGCCAGGTATCAAGTATAATTTTACTTAATTCTCACACTTTATGTGGTCAACACCATTATTCCCATTTTACAAATATATGGAATATATACATACATATATATACATACATATGTATATACATAATATATAGAAATAGTGTGTGTGTGTGTATATATATATATATATATATATATATATATATAGATAATATGGAAGTAGTAAAGCTCAGATACAAACCCACGCAGTCCATATATGTTATGCTATGTACTGGTGTATATGGCATATACTATATAAGCAATTTTGTGGACATTGCAAAGTAGTTATGAAGTGAAAGTTATGAAGTAAAAAAAGTAGTTACTTTTTTGTTTTGGGATGGTATTTAAGGACAAATGGGATGATTAGAAATGATATTTCAAACAATTATAACAAGAGAAATTTCTAAATCTGTTCTGAAGAAATGAGTTATTTCTACCCAATGATACAAGTATTATTGTAAATTTTTCAAATTTATTTTTTCTAAATACAAAGGTAATACATACATGCTAACTGTAAAAGAAATATAACATTCTGAATTTTTTTAATGTTTATTTTTGAGAGAGAGAGAGAGACAGAGCATGAAGTAGGCAGGGGCAGAGGGAGAGAGGGAGACACAAAATCCAAAGAAGGCTCCAGGCTCCGAGCTCTCAGCATAAAGCCTGATGTGGGCTCGAACTCACAGACCGCGAGATCATAACCTGAGCTGAAGTTGGACACTTAACCGACTGAGCCACCCAGGTGCCCCAAGAAATAGAACATTCTAGAAATGTGTAACTTAAAAATTCATGAATATCTACTAAGTGACTACTACACACAGGAATACCATGTCGAATAAGACATACGAATATTCTTCCAGATTTGTTTTCAGTCTATCCCAACAAAAGAAAAACTGTAGACCTGTTTTTTAACATGTCTTTCATTGATTTGAAAAAGTAGGCTTCATGCCCAGTGTGGAAGCAAACCTGGGGCTTGAACCCACAACCCTGAGATAAAGACCTGAGCTGAAATCAAGAGTCAGACACTTAACTAACTGAGCCACCCAGGAGCCCCAAGGAGTAGTTTTAAAAAAACACCTCTGATGTAGGGCTGTATCTTATAATCGAGGGTATATCATAGTTTAACTGGATGATTTTTCTTTTTCAGTTATACAAAAAATAATGGCATCTTAAATTCAAGGATATATACCTCGATCACCTATTCATTAGTATACAAAGTACTCACTTTTCATAATTGTATGCATGTAGCATAATTTATATAGAGAGATACATTTAAGAGCTTCCAAATATCAAAGATTTAGCATAACAAAGGGCAAACATATAAGATGATTCAGCAAGTAATTTTCCACAAATGATTTTTTAAATTTTTTGTTTTTATGTTTTATTCTCTTTGTTGAGAGACAGAGAGTGAGCAGAGGAGGGGCAGAGAGAGAGGGAAACACAGAATCCAAAACAGCAGGCTCCAGGCTGCCAGCACAGAGCCCAAAGCAGGGCTCGAACCCATGAACGTGAGCTCATGACCTGAGACAAAGTGGGATGTTCAATCGACTGAGCCACCCAGGTGCCCCACAAAGGATTTATTTTTGTGTCTCAGTGGCTTTTATTTTATCTCAGTTTTATCCCAGAACCTGCTAAAAACTAAATATATATAATGTGAAATATGTGGAATTATATAAATACAATGATTAATAAAACAGATTTACAAAGACTTTTTCTTTAAAAACAGTTTCATGTTTCAAGAAAGGTGATGTGGAAGGAAAAAAAAGTCCTTGAAGATTTTACATACAAGGATATTTTAGATTAATAATTAACTCAAATTCTGGGAGTTAATTAAACATAGGAAAGAGGGGCACCTGGGTGGCTCAGTTGGTTGGGTGACCGACTTTGGCTCAGGTAATGATCTCACGGTTCGTGGGTTCGAGCCCTGCGTCAGGCTCTGTGCTGATGGCTCGGAGCCTGGAGCCTGCTTCGGATTCTGTGTCTCCCCCTCTCTCTGCCCCTCCCCTGCTCATGCTCTGTGTCTCTTTGTCTCTCAATAATAAATAAATGTTAAAAAAAAAAAATTAAAAAAATAAATAAACATGGGAAAGAAACAGCATCATTTCTGCTTAACCTAAGAAAATACATATGTACTTTAGATAATCTGTAAAGTACAGAAAAAAAAGGAAAAGAAAAATATCACCAATTATTCTACCATTCTAAACAAATGATTGTTATCAGCACTTTAGTATATTACTTTCCAATCCTTTCTTTTGTTATATTTTTTCAACGTATTGTGAAAATTTTCAAAATTGCAAGCAAGGCTATAAGATTTTGATATACACACCACCTAGCTTTCCATTAACTTCTTATTATACTTTGCTTTATCACTTGTTTATTCATCCTTCCAAACTTTTGCAATAGAGCTCAAATCATACTGCATATAAAATTTTATATCCTTATTAGAATATGTCCATGTAAGTAGGCTCAAACTACGTTAGTTAATTAAACTAAGAATAGTCAACAAATTTATATGGCAAACAAGGACATTCAACAAGTCACAGAAAGCAGATTTTTGTTTTTAAATTCGAATTCAAGGTTGAGTACAGAGATGAAGCAAATTCAAGATGCAGGATGAGTTTTTTAGCATTCACTATACCTCTTTTTCAACACTTTACATTAAAAGAGGATCTTCAAAAATAAAAACAGCATTTGACCACACACACACAGGTAGAATTTCAAGAGTTTAAAACATGGTTTTACTTACTTTGTGATGACCGCCAAAGTGATTCTGGATATTGACTTGATTTCGTAGTTTGATCTGAAAGAACAAAAGAAATAAAGTGCACTATAAAGGATATTGTACTTTAAAAAAATTTTTTTTTTTTTAACGTTTATTTGTTTTTGAGACAGAGAGAGACAGAGCATGAACGGGGGAGGGGCAGAGAGAGAGGGAAACACAGAATCGGAAGCAGGCTCCAGGCTCTGAGCCATCAGCCCAGAGCCTGATGTGGGGCTCGAACTCACGGACTGTGAGATCGTGACCTGAGCTGAAGTCGGAGGCTTAACCGACTGAGCCACCCAGGCGCCCCAAGCATATTGTACTTTTTAAACGCATATTTTACCAAGAGAACAGTAAGTAATCAAAAGAACAAAAATATTCAGTAAAACCCCAGGGAATTCAACACTTGGGGCAGTGTTGAATATTTAATTTTTTTTATTTTAAGTAGGCTTCATGCTCAGTGTGGAATGCAACACAGAGCACAACCACTCAGGTGTCCCAGGAACACATTTTATTTTTTTTAAGTTTCTAAAGAGCCATGTTGTATCTAAAAACTTAACTAAATAATTATCTTTTCCCTAACGACTTTCTAAAGAAAAAAAAATAGAAGATGTAGAACATGGCATGAGGTAAGGAAGATAATGAAACCTTTGAGTTGGGGAACACTTTGAAAGTTTATAATGGATCTTCTTGAAATCATTAATACCCATTTTGCCTCAAATTTTTCTTGTAAATGGTTAATATGTTACATATTTTAGCCTATTCTTTAAAAACTTATTTTCATATAAAAGTGGAATTTATAACTAACTCTGTTCAAAAGTGATCAGATTGTTAACTCTGAAGTAAAAGCATTTGACACATCCAGGTGTGGTAGCTAAATATTTTTGTTAGTGTACTCCTATTATTAAAAAAAATTTGAGCATTGATTTCTAAAACATATTTCTTTTTAATTAAAAAAATGCTTATTTATTTTTGAGAGAAAGAGAGAGAGAGCAAGCGAGTGAGCATGAGTGGGGAAGGGCAGAGAGAGAGGGAGACAGAGGATCCGAAGCGGGCTCTGTACTGTCAGCACAGAGCCCGATGTGGGGCTCAAACTCATGAACCATGAGATCATGGCCTGAGCCGAAGTCTGACACTTAACTGACTGAGCCACCCACGCGCCCCTCCAAAACATATTTCTAACATTAAATACGTGTTATTGAAATAATGTATTAACTAATGTGTTGTATCTATTATAAAACAAAAAGACATTTTAATTGGATGAAATAAAATATAAATATACATGAAATTCTAATATTCTCTTCTTGCATTCCAACAGATCTTTTTTTTTTTAAGTTTTTATTTAAATTCCAGTTAGTTAACATACAGTGCAATATTAGTGTCAGATGTACAATTTAGTGATTCAACACTTCTACACAACATCTGGTGCTTATCACAAGTGCACTCCTTAATTCCCATCACCTATTTCACTCACCCCCCCATTCCCTCCTCCCCTTTGGTCACCATCAATTCGTTCTCTACAGTTGAGTCTGTTTCTTGGCTCGCCTTTCTTTTTTTCTCTATGCTTGTTTGTTTCTTCTTGAACCTCTTCAAGGGATAACTGGCTCAGAAAATAATCTAAGAAGATCAGTATTCTTCTTAATATGCTCCCTTTTTTCTTCTTTAGCTAGAGTTTTCTTCTGCACGTGGGTATGTGTGCTTCATTAAGAATTTATTAGAATTCTTAAAGGGATCACAGACCCTTCAGTGTATGAAGTTTAACAGAGCTATATGCTGCTAGCAATAGCATCAAACTATTGGCTACAGGAATGGCTTAATTAGTTTTTAATTTTTAGAGCTTTATGTATACATATACCAAAACTAATAAGAACACTTAGTTTAGTGTTTACTATGTGACAGGTACCTTCTAGGTGCTTGCACATATGAATTAACCTCTTACCAACCCAGATGAGGATACTGAGGAACACAGACATTAAGCAATTGCCTGAGGGCACAAACCTAGTAGTGGAGGAGTGAAACCCAGGGATTCTGGCTCCAGAGCCCATGTTCTTAACCACTATGCTAGAATGGTGCATATCTCCTTTGGGATTTCTGTATCAAGAAAGAATGGGGAACAATGAGGAAGGGTGGGAAATATATAGAATACCAAATGCCCATAAACCAGCCTATGAGCCTATTTTTTAAATGGAATGATAAAGTAAAACACAGAATTATGGAAATTCTGAAAAGATGGTGAGGGGAAAATAGAGAATTACTCTTTCATGGGACTAAATTATAATATTATTCATTATTTACAGAGTTTCAAATTGGTTCAGCACCCTCTTAAGCCTCAATTGGTATTTTGCCCCCACGGTCAATTCTTTCCTTGAATAAACTTAACCACAAATTCACATGAATAGTCATAAACTGTTGCTACTAACTTGGTGTGAATTTGAACAATCCAGAAATAAAAGTGATTACCTAGGGATAGTAAAACTTCCTAAGAGCTAACATCCCTGACAATATAAGGAATACCACTACCAATGAGATCCGCTTCTCTATAACATTTTAAACAAACTACAAATAACTTCTTTTGAGCACAAAAATATCTTATATCCCATAAACATCAAAGCAGGCTAAAAAGTGACTTATTTGTGGGGTGCCTGGGTGGATCAGTCAATTAAGCGTCCAACTTCGGCTCAGGTCATGAACTTGCTTTCGTGAGTTTGAGCCCCGGGTCGGGCTCAGTGCTGACAGCTCAGAACCTGGAGCCTGCTTTGGAATCTGTGTCTGTCTCTCTCTCTGCCCCTCCCCCGCTTGTGCTCTGTCTCTCTCTCTCTCTCTCTCTCAAAAATAAAGATTAAAAAAAAAATTTTTTTTAAGTGACTTGTTTAGATATTATATAGACATTACATGTTACTAATCAGATGCACACATGGAATGAGTAATTTTAAAAAATATTAAAAAGTATACTTTCTAAAAAAGTAGTTTTAATAAAATATTTTATGGAAGTATTTTTTAAAAAAGTAAATTCACAAAATACCTTTAGATTTTTACTAAAAACACAGCTCCTAAGATAAAGTCATATGAATATGAAGATATGTTACCTCCAGAATCAAGAGAATCCCCGGATCTGACCTTAAGAATAGTAATATCACTGTCAGAGCTGTCTTGATCGTCTTGTTCAGTTTCTTCTAAAAAGAAAGAAATAATACACTAGTATAGTCTTTCTTCTAATGCTCTAAAGATCTAGATTAAAACAAGTAATTCAACATTAAAATGAAGCCTCTTTAATTATCAGACATAGAATCACTATTTATTACACTTACTATTCTGGATCACAAAGTTTTATATGAGCTAAAATTGAGCTCATTAATGTTATCTGAGGCATATAATTATATCTCAAGCAAATATTCTGAGTAATATCTACAAGATTATATTCTGAGGCGTTAATGTAAAGTCAAAAAGGAAACAAAGGAGCATTAATAGTGCAGAAATTTTACCTTTTTTGGGGGGGGGCTACATATAGTGTGTAAATTCAGCCAAAATTAGTATATGTACATGTGTGTTTACATATGAGTATCTGTGGTTGTAAAGGGAGGGATGTACACACACACTCATATATAAGCATTTCAGTATGCAGGTAATTAAGATTATGGTGGGTTTTAAAATGGACTAAGTTTTACTGTCCTATTCATAGACTGATTATGAGAATTTAGAAAAAATGATTATATTAATACCATAATCAAAGGCCAGCATATGCTAAAGTCTGTTTTCATTGGCTTTACTTAAAATTAACTCAGACAAAAGATGTTTAAAATGCATATAAAGGCTATCATCACTCACCCTATCCCATTTTATCTAAGACCCAATTATGAATTTAGATAAGCATGAACTTTTTTCCTGAAGAAAAATTTTCTTCTTTAAGTAACTATCAAAATTGTTCATGCTAATGAAAAAAAATTTAGAATATTTTAAAAGAAAATACCTCCTTCAGAAAAATTGACCTTCTGTTGGCTGCTGGTGGCTTCTAGAAAAGAAAAGCAAACACATCATACATGACATCAAAAGCTAAAGCTTAGGAATAAACAATATATAACTATATAATATATAATATGTAATCTATAATATACAATTTAGGGAAGTGAACATAAAGACAGACCAACTAAAATTTTTCTTCTGTTAAATGTTAAAAAATATGTTATTTCCCTTTAGGTTATTTCAGAAATAAGTACGATACAACCTAGAATCAGGAAGAGTTTATTTTTCTTTCAGCCGCAGGTCCGTTTGTACTCTAAACTGTAACCTGTTTGCAGAAAGTATGAAATTCTCCATTGATAAATATTCCAGTCCCTATAGGTTTACTGAATTCTCATTCTCCTATTTGCCACACTCCCCATGCCGTCTTGAGAAACCCATCATACTGGTGGAAAAGACAAATCAGTTCTTTACTGCACTAGTATGTCCAGAAGAAGAAAGGGAGAGAAACCCTAGCTCCAGCACGTCCACGTATGCTATTTTTTTTCAGAGCCAGAGAATTTGGACAAAGATAAATGAGCAACGTGTATCGAACACAGTATTTTTATATGGGCTATACTGAAAAAAAAAAAAAATTTAAGGGAGATAAACCCAAAGGGTGGCATTGTACAACTGGGCTAAAATATTGCTGAGTTATCTTTTGAGAAGTGGCATGAATCAGACTGCTCACAAAGCTGAAATCTTTCTTTTCAGCTTTCCCTCTGTTGCTTTTAACCCCTTTTGCTTTTCAAAAGGGGAAAACAATACCGTGGAAGGCAAGTGCCAACACATTATACGGTGAACTTGGAAATATTTTCTTCAGATCAGTTTAATTATATTAATATAACACTGGTCAAACTACCACTATGACAGGGGCAAGTGTAAATCACTATGTGAAATACATTTGCCAATATTTTTGGTATAGGAAAAAACTAACCAAAACAGCAAATACTATGTCACTCTTATAAAGCTAGGACCTGGTATATTATATTCCATTTTAATCTAGGGTCATAAGGGAAACTGTCTTTTCAATTTTCTTTTTCAAGCAGAAAAATGGAAAATCAAACTTGCCTTAGTGCTATTCTCTTAAAATTTTTTCATTAATATTTCCACTCATACAAAAAGATATCGTTCCATAACACACATATTATCCCTTTTGTAGAGTTTATTTTCATTTATATAACTATTCACATAGCATGCAAACAAAAGATGTTTTCTTAAGAGCCAATAGTTACATCTTAGTCATTATCTTAATAATAGTTACTTCCTTGATATTTGCATGCTGCCAGTTAGTTTTCAAAAATACCCTTCATATCTGCTGATTCCCTAATGTCACAAGAGGACTCTCATAGGTAAGGTTTATGGTATTAAGTGACGTGTCTAAGGGTGTCAGGATGAACAAGTGATAAAAAAGGAACTGAATACAGGCTCTTCTGATTTCTAGTCTACCACCCATCTACCACTGCATCAGTCTTATTTATAATGGTATGTATTCAGCACTTAATGATAATTATTTTGTTTTATTAATTTTCTTTTAAAGAGCAGCTTAAGATTCACAGCAAAACTGAGGGGAAGGTAGATAGATTTCCTTTATGTTTCCTGCCCCACACATGCATAGCTTCCACCATTATCAACATCCCCCACCAGAGTGGTATATTTGTTGAATAGTGGTAAAATTGATGGATCTACATTTACACATCATGTTCACCCAAAGACCCTAATTTACATTACAGTTCACTCTTGGTGTTGTGCATTCTATGGGTTTAGACAAACATATAATGACATGTATCCATCATTATGATATCATACAGAGTATTTTCATGCCCTAAAAACCCTCTGTGTTCCACCTATTCATCCTTCCCCTACCACCACCACCACACCCTTGATGACCATTAATCTTTTTGTTTCTGTTTTAATGTTTATTTATTTTTGAGAAAGAGAGAGACAGAACGTGAGCAGACGAGGGGCAGAGACAGGGAGACACAGAATCCAAAGCAGACTTCAGGTTCTGAGCTGTCAGCACAGAGCCTGACACGGGGCTCAAACCCACGAACTGTGAAATCATGACCTGAGCGAAGTTGGGTGCTTAACCGACCGAGCCACCCAGGTGCCCCAATGACCACTGATCTTTTTACTGTCTCAATAGTTTTGCCTTTTCCAGAACAGTCATATAGGTTCCTCCATGTCTTTTCATGGCTTGACAGCTCAGTGCTTTATAGCACTGAATAACACCCCACCGTCTGGATGTGCCAGTTTATCCATTCACCTACTGAAAGACACATTGGTTGCTTCCAAGTAGAATAATTCCAATAATTATTCCAATTATGAATAATTCTGCTATAAACGTGTGTGCAGGCTTTTGTGTAAACATTAAGTTTTCAACTCATTTGGGTAAATATCCAAGAGTGTAATTGCTGGATCATATGGTAAGAATGACAAGGTCATGATGACATACAATGTAGGACATCTTTTCATATGCTCATTTGCCATCTGTATATCTGTTGTTGGGGTGTCTGTTAAGTCTTTAGCTCATTTTTTAAATCAGGTTTTTTTTTTTATTGTTGAGTTCTAAGAGTTCTTTGTATACTTTGGATAATTGTCCTTTATTAGATGTGTCATTTGCAAGTATTTGCTTTCAGTGTCTTGTGTTTTTATTCTCTTGTCATTCTTTTGCAGAGCAGAAGTTTGTAACTTCACTGAAGTTCAGCTTATCAATTCTTTCATGGGTTGTGCTCTTTGTTTTCATCTAAAGAAGCATCAGCATACCCAAAGGCCTTTAGATTTTCTTCTGGGAGTTTTGTACAGTTTTTTAAAAAAACTTACATTTAGGCCTGTGATACATTTTTAGTTAATATTTGCAAAGGGTTTAAGGTCTGTGTCTAGATTTTTTTTTTTTTTTTTTGCATGTGGATATCCAGTTGTTCTAGCCATTTGTTGAAAAGATTCTGCCCTCCATTGTATTGACTTTGTTAAAGATCAGTAGACTACACGTGGATCTGTTTATGGGTTCTCTATTCTGTTCTATTCATCTATTCTTCTACCAATACCACACTGTCTAGATTACTGAAGCTTCACCGTCAGTCTTGAGGTTAAGTCCTCCTACTTTATTCTTCAATACTGTATCGGCTATGCTGGGTCTTTTGACTCTATATGAACTTAATCATTTTCTCAAAATAAGTTGTTGGGATTTTGATTGGGAATGCACTGAATTTACAGATTAAGTTGAGAAGAACTGACTTCTTGACAATACTGAGTCTTCCTATCCATGAACGTGGAATATCTCTCCGTTGGTTTTAAGTAAATTCTTTGATTTCATTTATGAGTTTTATAATTTTTCTCACATAGATCTTGTACATATCTTCTTAGATATATACCTGTAAGCATTTCGGTGGGGAGAGGGGTGCTAACTAAATTGTGTTGTTTTTAATTTCAAATTTTTCTTGTTCATTGCTGGTATGTAGGACAGTGATTGGCTTTTTTATATTAACTTTACATTCTGCAACCTTGCTATAATTGCTTATTAGTTCCTATTTTTTGTCCATTCTTTTGGATTTCCTACACAGATGATCACGTTACCTGTGAACCAAGACACTTCTTCCTTCCCAACCTGTATACCTTTTGCTTCCCTTTGTCTTACTGCATTAGCTACGTTGCTCCAGCACAATGTTGAAAAGAAGTGGTGAGCAGGGGCATCTATGCCTAAATATCCATTTAGGTTCCTTCCTATCATACCTTGATGGCTTATTCCTTTTTAGCACTGATATTAGTACAAAAGCTTCCAGTGTCTCACCATTATGTTACCTGTAAGGTTTTTTTTTGTAGATAGTGTTTATCAAGTTGAGAAAGATTCCCTCTATTCCCAGTTTACTGAGAGTTTTTATCATGAATGGGTGTTGGATTCTGTCAAACACTTTTTCTGCATCTATTAATACTATGTGTTTTTTGCTTTTTTACTCTGTTAATATGATAGATTCTCAAATGTCGAGCCAGTCTTTCATACCTACGACAAATCCTGTTTGGTTGTAGCATTTTTTTTTTTTGTTTTGTTTTAAAGTAATCTGTATAGTCAATGTGGAGCTTGAACCCACAACCCCAAGATTAAGAGTTATGTTCTTTACCAAGTGAGCCAGCCAGGTGCCCCTAATTCTTTTTGTAGTTTTTTAAAATTCATTTTGCTAATATTTTGTGAAATACTGCATCTGTTCATGAGATATTGATCTATAGTTTTCTTGTGTTTGTCTGGTTTTAGTATTAGGGGAATGCTGGCCTTACAAAATGAGTTAGGAAGTATTTCCTCTACTTTTATCCTCTGAAAGGTACCTTAGAGAACTGGTATAATTAATTTCTTTAAATATTTGATAGTATTCACCAGTGAACTCATTTACGCCTGGTGCTTTCTGTTTTGGAAATTTATTAAATATTGAGTCAATGTATTTAAATAGATATAGATGTATTTAAATAGATAACAGATTATCTATTTCTTCTTGTGTGTTTTAGCCGATTGTGTCTTTCATGGAAAGGGTCCATTTCATCTAGATTATCAAATTTGTGGGCTTCAACATGTTCATAGTATTTCTATATTATCCTTTTAATTTTCATGAAATCTATACTAATTTGTGTCCTTTTACCTTAGTTTACCTCTTTTCTTTTTTTATCCTTAGCCTGGTTAAAGGCTTTCCCTTTGAATGATAATTCTGCAAGATACAGAATTCTAGGTTGGTGGTTTTTTCCTCTCACACTTAAAATCATTCATTCCACACTCTCTTCTCACTTGCATGGTTTCTGAAGAGAAGTTGGATGTAATTCTTATCTTTGTTCCTTTATGGGTCAGGTGTCTTCTCTTCCTATAACTTCTTTCAGGTTTTCTTCATCTTTGATTTTCTGTAGTTTGAAAACGATAAACACCCAGGTGTATTTTTTGTGCATTTGTTCTGCTTGATGTTCTCAGAGCTTCCTGAATCTGTGGTTTGGTGTCTGACATTAATTTGGAGAAATTCTAGATCATTGTCTCAAGTATTTCTTCTGTTCCTTTTTTCTCCTCCTTCTGGCACTCCCATTATGCGTATGTTATATACAATATTTTATAGTTGTATAGTCCTTGGATGTTCCATTTTGTTGAGTCGTTTCCTCTGCTTTTTGGTTGAGAATTGTATTTGAGAATTGACATATGACACTGTGTAAGTATGTGTAGATGTTGACTTGATACATTTATATATTGATTACCACCACAGCACTGGTTAACACCTCTATCACATTATCATTTATTTGAGGATTCTATCAATATGCCCTCTAGCACAGAAATTTTTTCCTCAGCCAAGTCCAGTCTAATATGTCTATCAAAGGCGTTCATTTCTATTACAGTGATTTTGAATCCCTTGCATTTCTTTTTGCTTCCTAGGATTTCCATCTCTGCTTACATTGTCCATCTGTTTGTGCATGCTGTCTACTTTATCCATTAGAATCCCTAGCATACTAATCATAGTCGTTTTAAATTTCTGGTCTGATTATTTCCAACACCCTTGCCATACTGGTTCGGATGTTGGCTTTGTCTCTTCAAATTGTTTTCTGCCTTTCATTATGTCTTGATACCATACCTTAATGTTAAGATTTTGTCTTGATGGTGGACATGATGTACTGGTTAAAGGAACTTCTGTAACTAGGTCTCTAGTAATGTGATGATGAGGTCCAGAGAGAAAGGGAAAGGGCTTCATAGTCCTATAATTAGGTCTTAGTCTCTTAGTGAATTTATGCCACAAATGGCTCTCAGTGTTTTTCTTTTCTCCTTAGGTGGGACATGTTGTCTACGGTGGCCTGGAATAGAGTATTTTCCTTTCCCCAGGTCAGTTGGGCTGATAATACCCCAGTAGGTCAGGTTCTGGGTAACTAGATTGCCCTGAAGGCAGGCCTTATTAAGAACAGAGTGCTCTGGCATATTTCAAAATGATTCTTTCCTCCCCACCCCCCGCTCCCTGCTGAAGCATGAGGGGACTTTTCTCTGATATTTACTCTGGGAATTTGGTCGAGCCCCTGGAGGTATACCTCAAAATCTAGTGGGGTACTCCCCATGACTGGGTCCCCTTGTAATATTTAACTCAGACTTCTGCACACCAAGCCTCCTGCAGTTCATCAGTTACAGTTCAGATTTTGCTACCCCAGAACTGGTTCCTGGAGACATCTCCACTTTTGAGCCTGAGCTCTTGGTAAGCCACAATTTCCTGTATTTGCATCTTTCTCCAACTTTGAGGGCAGGGGTTTGCCCTGCGTTCTCTCCTTTCTCACAGATCCAAAAAAGAGCTTTTGATTTTTTAGATGTGTTTATTCGTTGCTAGGTTAGCTTCTTACACGTGGAACAGGAGGGAAACCAAAAGTCTCTCTCAATAATTTTTTGAATTAATGACAAAGAAAAGGCTGAGGGCTGAACTCTTCTAATACAAGAGGTTCCAATAACTTCTAAGTGTAACTCGTTTAAAATAGAGCTTTGCAGGGAGCCTGGGTGGCTCAGTTAGTTATGCATCTGATTTCGGCTCAGGTCATGATCTCGCAGTTTGTGAGTCTGAGCCCATCTGGGAGTCCCCCTTTCTTCCCCTCTGCTCCTCCCTCGCTTGAGCATACACATGTTCTTTTTCTCAAAATAATAAATAAACTTAAAAAATAAGATCTAACAGTAGCTTTGCTAAAGTTACAACTATATTTGAACATTATGTTTTATATAGTTTAAAATTATTTGGTATAGCAAAATTTTAGGCTAAATTGATTTTAGAATCTGTGTGTTTCTTCACTGAGTCACCAGAAAGAAAATGAATAGTGCAGTAATCCCTCCCTTTCTGATCCTGATATAATTTATTTCCATGTACTTTTTAAACTCCAGGTCAATTTGTTCAGAGCCAAATCACCTAGTAATTAATCACTCATATAAAAGTAAAATTAAATCTCCTTTATTGTTTATGTATGTGTTGTCCAATTAGCATGGGGAGAATTTAAGAATTTTTTTTAACCAACTTATATAAGGGAGCTCCCCATTTATTTTTTATATCATTATATTTCAAGTATTTAATATATCATGGATTTCTGAACACTTTAATCTAGTGTCCAAAGGTCTTTTCTTTAGAATTTTATGTTTCTGGGGCGCCTAAGTAGTTCAGTTGGTTAAGCGTCTGACTCTTGGTTTCAGCTCCGGTCATGATCTCGTGGCTTTGTGAGTTCAAGCCCCACATCAGGCTCTGTGCTGGTGGCATGGAGCCTGCTTGGAATTCTCTCTCTCCCTCTCTCTCTTCCCCTTCCCCACTCATGCTGTCTCTCTCTCAAAATAAATAAATAAACTTTAAAAATTTTTTTAAAGAATTTTATGTTGCTAACAATATCAATAGTATTCAAAGGGTGAACAATAACTTGTTAAACAAGGCTGTCTTCAATATTATTACTAATATTGTGCCTTATGCATAATCCAATAATATCTTATGAATTAGATGTTCTATACATTTGACAATAATCATCATTGTTATCAGTCTACTCGTTGTCTTGGCTATAGACTTTTTAACTGTGGTTTTCATTCTGGTAATGAAGGTCAGGAATTTCAAGTCCTCCTAAATGCCATTTCCTCCATGAAACCTTCCCAACCTCTCCTGCAGAATAAGGCACTTCTCTTCTAGGCTATCAAATACATATACCACCATTTTAACACTTACAACATTAATTTATCTAGCTTGTTTTTTTTTCTTTTTTTTTCCATTATCTCTCTAAGAGCTACTACTCTAAGAGCTAGGGGAAAAAATTATCATGGCTCTTTATGGTTCCAGCATTTAGGCCAGTCACTGATACATACAGAAGGTGGTTAAAAATAAATGTTTGTTTAATAAATGAATAGACTTTTGTATAACAGAATAAAAACCTTTAAGACTTTTGCTAAAATTGTTCATACCATGACAAAAAAAAACATGACTTAACAACTCAAGAAAATAGTGTGAAATTAGTGCTTAATAATGAGGTTTCATGCAAGGTTTTAAACATTCTACATTTTCACCTTTTTAACCCAAGCCACAAAGAATGCATAAATATTTAAATACAATCTGATGATGAATCAGTAGCATTTAGTACCACATGAGAAGTTTTCATTTTATTTCCCTGTTTCGCATTCATCTTCATTTTAAACCTCTTGGCTTCTACGTGTAGAAGGTTAAAATACTTTTTTTTTAAAAAAGGTATTACTCTTCCCTATGCTTATGCAGAAGCTTTGAGAAATTCAACTCTTATTTGGAGTAATGATACCTTCAATTAAAAAAAAGTTAAAATATTATAAAAGTTGTAGCAAAACAGAGAGAGAATAGGCTGGGTCACAGTAGATCTTCCCAAAGCTAGGGACATCCTGGCTAAGGTTGGTGGGGTTGCGGGGGCGTTTAGCCTTGGGCCTGGGGTGGCAGCTTCACCACCTAGGATCCCCAGGACCCACCACTCCCCCAACTGGTGTCCCCCAGATTCACGGTGAGAACATGGCACTGGCTCTTAGTTCTGACATACTGGCCACTGACCTCGCCTACACCTGGTCCACAAAGGGATGCGATTTCACCGGGCCCACAAGACCTCTGAAAAAGCCGTCTTCACGGCCTAGACCAAGGGGATCGCCCTCAACCAGCTGTGGCCGAAGGAGCTACGGACCGTCAGCCCCCTGTTCTCTGGTGGTGTGAGCCGCCTGTGGTACTCAGGCCACAGCATGGAGCAGTATGCTGCTCTGGGTGGCACGGCACGTGCCAGTGAGCACTGCTGTGGGCCCAGGAGGCCTAGAGCCCTCGCCACCCGGCCCCCAAATAAAGTGGGCCCAAAAGGAAAACAAAATTATACAGGCTGTGGCATTTAGTAGACAAATGGCAATAAATAAAGGAGCTGTTAAGGAGGTACCACTTTTCCAATGATCTCAACCAACTAATAAAAGGACTTTCAGAAGACCTAGGGCACTTGTTTGTTGTAAGAATAGATCACATACAACCATCTCTTCAGACAGAGACAAACCACTAATTATACCACTTTCCTTTCCTCAGCTACAGTTTTAAAGGAAAACACAAAGTTCCAGGTATACCTGTACTATAAGGTTTTCTATTCCTAGAGACTTATTGCATGTGTTGGTGTGAGCAGTGAAGTGAAGGATACTCAAGGAACTCATACTTTGTATTTTGTCTGGGGACAAAGACATGAAGGTTTCACAAATGAGACTCTGATGCTTTCTCAAAGAGAAGACTAGACAGAACACAAGAGTCCGTGTGTCTCCCGTCTTCTTATGCTGTCAGTACAGACTAGGGTGGAGTGCTTTAACATGGATTGGAGTGCTCAATCTATGTTGAGGCAAGTATGCAACTCTCTGAATTTACTCTTAGAACAAACAAATGACCGTTTGGGTGATTTGCTGTCTTTATTCCTGCCACCGGTATAAACCAGGGAGCGGTAAGCTTTTTCCATAGAGGGTCATATAGTAAACATATTTGAGGCTTTGCTAGCCACACAAGGTCTCTTTTCTTAGCTCACAGGCTGTGCAAAAACAGGATTGCAGGTCAGATTTTTAACTAGAGGCTGACCCACAGCATAGACACCTTTAAGAGTGGTACCTTTAAGATTATTCAATGCCAATATGCTTTTGAGAACAGAGGCAGAGTGGGGCAGCAGGAAGGAGTATAAAGAACGGTCTGGGGATATTACTAGTATTCAAGCTCCATGAACAGTCATTTTTGATATTCTAAGAGGTACTAGCATTACTATAAAAAAGAATCAGAGGAGGCCATTTTCTGTTAATCCCACAGAAATGTTCTTTAAACTGGAAAGCACTTTTGAAAGTTACTTCTCACTATAAAGTACTTATAAAAATCATTTCTAACTCTAGCATAAAGAGTAAAAGTGGATTATTTCAACTTCAAGTTCTTTACCAATTAAGAAACTATGACTTAAAAAAATTTTTTTAAGTTTTTAAATAAAGCACTTGAGAAACTCTACTGGGTACCAGTACACATGATGAACTGCATACTGTAAGGATCACTTTCAGACACTATCCTGAGGTCTCCAATAAGTCAACCCGAGTTTAACTGAAAGATGAATTTTTAAAAAGTTGCAGCTATTTTTTTAAAAAAGGGGAAGTTTCCTTCGTTTTGACTCATCTCTAAATTTAGAAAAATACTGTAACTTAAAACTAAGTCTAACCACAATCAATGTAGGTTCTCTTAACGCTGTGGATCTGGGTATCTCATGTCCTGCACCAAAGCAAACACTGGAAAGTGAATCTCTAATTCACTTTCTAACTCAAGAAAAACTATGAATTGGTAAGCTGATATTCCTTTTTCTCACAGAAATGTGAATTCAACAAAGTCTAATAAAAATTAAAATGTGTTTGTATTACATGTTCCTATATGAACTTAAATAACAAAAGACATAATTTCAGACAGAATTAAGAATCAGGGCAATAAGAAAGGTCATAGCCATAGGCACAGTGTCCCACAAGCTGAGAAAATGAACAAAGAAATATTCTCAAGCCAGTGACCAACTGTGTATACTCCTGTGTTCTGATCCTCAGAACCCTTGAAAAGAACCTGTAAGAATTAGAGATAAACAAACCTAATTCACTCATTTTAGTATTTCCATTTGTTTTGTATGCCGAATCTGCAAGAGAGATAGCAAGAAAATGATTAGAGCTTAAGAGGAAATGCATCATGTGGTCCTTTACCACAGGTTCATCATCAAAACCTTAACAGATCTTTGTCATTGTAATACTTAAAACGACAGTTATCAAAAAAAACCCATCCTAATTCTTTCTTAAAGAGAAGGATCAAGAAGTAGAAACCTAATGTGAAGATAAATAAGGTTCTTCTTTAGTTCCCATGATAGAGCACCCTTATGTGCTAATGAACTCTGACAAGGAAGCAGAAGTAGACTGTTTGGATGCCTTTACTGGTTATCTCTCACAGTCATGAAATCAACTTAAGGGCAATACTTGTTAGAGGTTTTCATCAAAAAGAAATGTAAATGAGGCAGAAAAATTTGATAGCACTGAGCTATAAAGCCTCGGTCTTGATTTTTTTATTAGCATTATGCTGGGAAGAATAAAAAGCCCCTGATCCTAGTTTAAAATCATCATACTAACAAAAAGAATCATAGAAACCTCTTAAAAACAATGAGGAAGGCCTTTATATATGTGTATATATATATATATGTATATATATATATACACATGTATACACACATACACATATGTATGGAAAGATGTCTCAATAGATTAAGTAAAAATAAAAACACAATAAGAAGGTACAGAAAAGAGTGTTTATTGGGCTAACATTTGTGATAAACGGAAGGAAAATATCATTTATGCATGAATTTCTTTGTAGCTCCATTAAATATCTCTAAAAAAAGACCTAAGAAACTGAAAACACTGGTTCCCTCTAATGAGGAGGCTAGGTGGGTAAAGGACAGAGGGACAGGGAGATTTTTCACCATGTATTTATAATAACTTTTAAATTTCGAACCATATGAATACATGCACTAACCTATTTAAAAATAAAGCTATATTTACAAAACATTTAAACCAACAGACAAAACAATCTCTTACCAGGTCTTGGGCTTCTTAGGGGGCGTCTACACAGGCTGATTACAGGATCTTCACTCAGCACTAATATAGGAAGAAAGAACATTAAAAAATATATAAAATGTCAAACATACTAGATTTATTATACAATTATCTATTTATTCAACAAAGGTTTTTCTGAACCCTTCATTATTTAAAGTATGGGAATGTAAAACTGAACTACCAATTTCCTGCCATAAAAAATTTATGAACATGATAGAAAAAATATGCAATTTTTCTCAGCAGATCACATTTATATAAGAAAGGAATACCAAATAAAACTCTTCTAAATTTCTCATATGAGAACCAAATTTGTACTGTAGCACCAACTCAATTATTTCATTTGAGGCTTATCCTCATTATGGATTATTCATGGCATACTTTAATTTAGGAGTTAACTTCCTGAGAGTTAATATAGTACCTCCAACTATTTAACCTTGTGTGTGTGTTCAGGAAATGCAAACTCTAACTTAAATAAAGTGTTACCATTAGCCAGGGTTTCAGACTGTCTATGGTTCAATGGTATAGGGCTAATGGGGAAGCCAATCCCATCATATAAAATGTTAACCTAGAAAGCCAAGATGTGTTCTCAAAAAACATCAAACATTATCTAAAGTCCAATATATATCTGAATTTGGATTATATTATGTTTGTTTCATTTGTCTTTATAAAAAACATCATGGAGCCCCTGAGTGGCTCAGTTGGTTAAGCATCAGACTCCTGATTTTGGCTCAGGTCATGATCTCACGATTTGTGAGTTTGAGCACCACATCAGGCTCTGCACTGACAGTGTGAAGCCTGCTTGGGATTCTCTCTCTCTCCCTTTCTCTGTCCCTCCCCTGCACATGTGCACATGCTCTCTCTCTCAAAATAAATGAAACTTAAAAACAACAACAACAACAACAACAACATTGTGTTTGGCGCTGTAGGAGAACAGTGAAAACCATTCTGAACTGGTTATCACCGGTCCCCGCCATTACACTGACTGCCTATGTTTGTTTTTACAAAACTGACTTCACGCAATTTCCCCATTAAGAGTATCCAGAAGAGAAACTGTGATGGGCCAGGCACTTGTTTGTTCGAAAAACACTTATTGAACATGTTTCTATATATCTTAAAGACAGAGATGTAGAAAAGCAATTAAACTTCTGTAGCTCAAAAAGGCAGAACTAAGATCAACACACAGAAAGTAAGAGAAAAGTTAGCTTTTAATTACTTAAGTTATTAATGTTGTCTCCAAAACAGAACAGATAGTGAGGGAATGATTTTCACCTCACTGAAAATGATCAGGCAGTATATGAATGGATGCTAACAAAGGGATACTTGCATTGATAGAGACTTTGGGTAGATGAATTCCCTAAATCTTCCAGCTGTAAGATTCTATGAAATATCTATCTCAGTTGCTAGTATTTCAAACATCAGGTATTTAAAACTTATAAAAATAGCTTTTAAAATAAATTCTGTACATGTTCATAATCCCATTATTACAACTACTTTCCTCTTTTTCTCTTCTGCATTCTCACCTTTATCAGGCTTAATTAAAACCTAAAACTCAACTTAATCTATAGACATCAATTACTACTTTTTTTCCCTATCTTTTAAGAAGTATTTCCTGGGGGCGCCTGGGTGGCTCAGTCGGTTGAGCGGCCGACTTCGGCTCAAGTCGTGATCTCGCGGTCCGTGAGTTCGAGCCCCGCATTGGGCTCTGTGCTGACAGCTCAGAGCCTGGAGCCTGTTTCAGATTCTGTGTCTCCCTCTCTCTGACCCTCCCCTGTTCATGCTCTGTCTCTGTCTCAAAAATAAATAAACGTTAAAAAAAAAAAAAAATTAAAAAAAAAAAAGAAGTATTTCCTGTACGCTCTATTATGTACATATCCTTAGAGAAGATGCTTCAAGGAGACAGAGTACCAAAGAGAGATATTATTAGAGAATAAAAGAGCAAGTACCCTTATTTTGTAGCAATCTTCTTCCCTTGTCTGCTTTTGCTCACTGCTGCACCCCCAGCATCTAGCATGGGGACTGGCATAAAGTAGGTACTCAGTAAAGATCTAGAGAATGAATACTCCAAAAAAATCAAATGTTCAGCAGCCAGAGAATCAAATGTTCATGACAAAATGGTAGATATTCAAAAATAATTATCTATGATTATTTAACTAGAAACCACAACTGTTGGAACAAAAATACCTATTTAACTTTAGGAAAAGTAAATGAAGTTCTCCCAATATAATTTTATATTGTAAAATAGTTCCATGATTTCCAGAAAGGAATGAATCTGACCACAGAACAGTTATGTAAGAATACATGGACTGGGGCACCTGGGTGACTCAGTCTGTTAAAAGTGTCCAACTTTGGCTCAGGTCATGATCTCATAGTTTGTGAGTTCAAACCATGCATCAGGTTCTGTGCTGACAGCTTGAAGCCTGGAGCCTGGAGCCTGTTTCAGATTCTATATCTCCCTCTCTCTGTCTCTGCTTCTCCCTCACTCAAGAATTTCCTCTCTTTCAAGAATAAACATTAAAATAAATACATACATACATACATACATACATACATGGACTGAACTGAATGAACAACTCAATGACTATTTTAATGTGAAAACATTTCAATCCTGGAACTTCAAACAATAAGAGTTCAATCTGTATCCCTGTTCTAAACTAATCAGTATTTCTCATGGCTTAGAAAAACAGGAAGGCAGATGATGTAGTTGTCTTTAGTAGGTTGTTTTTTTTAAAAAAATTTTTTTCAACGTTTTTTAATTTATTTTTGGGACAGAGAGAGACAGAGCACGAACGGGGGAGGGGCAGAGAGAGAGGGAGACACAGAATCGGAAACAGGCTCCAGGCTCTGAGCCATCAGCCCAGAGCCCGACGCGGGGCTCGAACTCACAGACCGCGAGATCGTGACCTGGCTGAAGTCGGACGCTTAACCGACTGCGCCACCCAGGCGCCCCTAGTAGGTTGTTTTAGAAGGTGGCCCGTTGGCTTTGGTCTTTATTCTTAAGGGTATTTTTGGATAGATTTCTCTCAGTCCACACCAGTGGTCCTATATACAATTACAGCACTATTTTTCAACATGAAAGTTAAACAGAAAGTCTATAAGGGGAAAGGTCTACTTAAAGTAGTACTCCATCAAAGAGTGACTACTATTTACATAATTCCTCCGCTAGACACACATTATAAGCATTTGTTCAATAATTCCCTAAACTCTTTCCTTGAAGCATGCCAAGTGCTTGATGCAGGATGATTTTTTTTTTTAACGTTTACTTATTTTTGAGACAGAGAGAGACAGAGCATGAACAGGGGAGGGGCAGAGAGAGAGGCAGACACAGAATCTGAAACAGGTTCCAGGCTCTGAGCTGTCAGCACAGAGCCTGACGCGGGGCTCGAACTCACGGACCGTGAGATCATGACCTGAGCCGAAGTCGGACGCTTAAGTGACCAAGCCACCCAGGCGCCCCTGCAGGATGATTTTTAAAAGTACCACTGAATTCTTGGGGTGCCTGGGTGGCTAAGTTGGTTGAACATCGACTCCTGATTTCAGCTCAGGTAATGATCTCACCATTCGTGAGCTCGAGCCCCACGTCTGGCTCCATGCTGTCAGCATGGAGCCTGCTTGGGATTCTCCTCCATCTATGTCTGTCCTTCCCCTGTTCACTCTTTCCCTCAAAATAAACAAAATTTAAAAAAGCTCTTTTATAAATAAAGAAATAAATAAATGTACCACTGAATTCTTAATATCTCAAATCTCCCAAAGATGTAAATATCCTCATTTCTACTTATATGCATGCTACACTACTGATACATTCCAGGTAATTTATGCATAGGTTCCATCAATTTATTATCTATACTGAGAAATGTTTTTTCTTTTCCATTTCTAATTACAACATAAGCTTCTTGAGAAAAGGAAATGCTTAAGCAAAACTTTATGAACTTCACACCTCTTGTAAAGTACCATAAGGGGCAGGGAGCGGGAGGGACTCCTTGTATCTGTGTTTTACTGTGTACAAAATATGCATGCACTGTATCATTTCCTCAGTGGCCTTGCGGGTTAGGCAGGGGAAATGATAGGATAAAGGCCCGTGTCTCAAGGTGGGTGGGTAACACAAGCAAAGTCCAGTGAGCTTTGCACAACATTATGCAGCTGTGTACCTCGTTAGTGGTCCTTAAACATAGACCTAATGTGAACTCCAAAAGACTGTTCAAGGTATTTTATTATATAACAGTTTTATAATGGTCTATAGGCTGGTGTTCAACAGTCTTCATTCTATCAATTTACTTAAATTAACACCATAATTTTTATACGTTTACTCTAAATTTTAGAAAAGTTTGCTTCTCTAGGTGTAAGAGATAAGCAAATAAATATGCTATGATAAAATTTCAAGAATATGATTTTTCCACATGGCTGGGAAAATCTATAGCATTTATTACTCAAAGCATTTTTCTAAGATAGTTTATAATCTTAACCCAGTAACATAGGCAATTCAAGGAATTAAATATAAAGGGCGTGTTTACTTAGAACTAAACTTGAACTAGATGTACCTTATTCTAAATTGAGGACAGAATAGGTCAAATCATAAAGCATAATCTTATTAGAAGCAATGGCTAAGGAAACAAGTCAAGATAGGAGTTTTACTGTTGTGGGACTTTCTTAATATCAAAAACAGCAAACTGAAAATAAACGGAACTAAAAACCAAAGGAATTAAGCATTAGCAACTGAACTAAATCCATTTCCTTGCTTTCCAAAAGAGTTTTAACAGCTTTTAAAACTTAAGTAGACTGTCAACATAGCCTAAGTCTATGTTACATTGATAATAAAATGCAAATGTTTTTACACTTTAACATCTCTGAAATTGAGGGAGGCGGGGTGCCTGGGTGGCTCAGTCCGTTAAACATCCGACTCTTGGTTTTGGCTCAGGTCATCATGTCACGATTCATTAGTTCGAGCCCCATATCGGGCTCTGTGCTGACAGTGTGAAGCCTGCTTGGGATTCTCTCACTCCCTCTCTCTCTGCCCCTCCCACATGCGCTCACTCTCTCTAAAAATAAATAAACTTCAAAAAAAAAAAGTCTTTAACATCTCTGAAATTGGGATGCATCATACAATCTATGGGATGTTACAGTTTAATTGGCAGCATTTCTTCCTTCTAGGTGGTACATAAAACGATGGTGGATCTTACAACTGATGACATTTTAGATTTGATGAAATATTGACCATATCATGCCATGATTTGACTATACAGATCACTCAATCCATTTTATTTTTAGTTTCTTATTTATTTTAAGTAGGCCCCATGCCCAATGTAGGGCTTCAACTCACCACCCTGAGATCGAGAGTCTTCACTGACTAAGCCAGCCAGGTGCCCCCACTTAATCCATTTTAAATGGAAGGTAGTGAGACATATTCACTCACAGCACACTTAATGAATTTCACTGAGTGGCTAATTATTACATGGGAGAGTGACAATGAGGTACTTGGGGAAAATGAAAGGGTTTTGAAGAAGACAAATCTGGAGCCGATTTTGGCTGTCACATTATCATGTAAACATACAGAAGGGTCTTAGCCTCTCTGAGCTTCAGTTTTCTCACCTATAAAATGGGCACATCTATCCTGCAGAGTTATGTGAATGAATTACCATATCCAAAGTGGCTCGTAATTAGTAGATACTCAAGTATCCATTCCATCTTTTCATGACATATACCTATATGGTTTAACTCAATAAACTATAGAGAAGATTCACTGTAATTCTGAATAAGTTATGATTGGGACCCTTGATGAACCAGGCTATAGTGTGTACATTAAAAAAAAGAAATGAAAAAGATGGCAGGTAAGGCAAAAAATAAAATCATTCTTCTTACCTGGAATTTCTTGTGTTCTCTGGATAGTTTTCTTTGAGACTGTTTGGCTTAAAATAGTTTGTGAAGATGGTTCATCCTCTAAAGAACAGAAATGACAACTGTCAAAATTCAGAATATATGATCTGGTATACAGATTATGCACCTTAACGGTAATATAAAAGCAAAAATGCACATAATTCATTTCTTTAGCAATGTGTAATTGAGCCTACCAAAACTTAGGAATTTGGGTCTAACTACTCTTGAGGCAATATAAAAACAAATTATTTACCTTTGATGCTTTACTATAAAAGTCTACTACTTTAGAAATTTAAAAGATGGGCTACAGTTTCAGAAATGATGTGGGAGAAAGCAGAGGAGCGAAAAATGTTTAGACCCTTATAGATTTTTTTTACTAAAATAGAGGTAAATCCTTCATGTGTTAAAAAAGCTGATAAAACTGCACCAGGTTCTGTGGCAGAGTCCCTATAATGTAACATTTATTGCCTACTTGTGCAAAGCATTCCTCAGATACTGAAGGAGGTACAACCTAACTTCAATGATGGGATCTTTGTCTTCAGGTTTCTAACCTTTAAAGAAACACACACTAACCTATATATGAGCTAAACTGTCTTGAGTACCTACACCCAGTAGTAACTTACACACCTTTAACATAAAGTTTTCCACATCAACGCATCTCCAAACGTGTCAGCACTTCAGGTGTCAATAGGTACGTGCTGCCTATGACTGCTCTGAGCTGAAAATCCACCTCCTTTTCCTGGCCATCAATGGTTTACCGCTAATTATGTAATCCCATTGTGATTCAAACCCTCGGATTTTTACCTCATAGGTGCCTTACGTGGGGCTAAAACAAAACTTCACCTGTGACTCAGGATTAGAAGGGGAAGAGGGAGGTGGGTGGGAGAGGATGGCTTAACGGAGTTGATTCACCTGTGACTTACCTAAAACTATACGCTCACTTTGTCAACATCCTTTTGGCCCATTTAGATAAAAACTAAGAATCCTGTTTCGTCAAGCTACTTAACCAATGAGGTTACACGGAGGAACCTCAAGTGGCGAATTTTTGCAGAGATCACCACACGTAAGACAGAGCGATCAGCTCAAAGTTCAGGATAATTGACTTAGCCCACCTCGGTGTAAGTACCTGGGAGGGGTCTCAATCAATTCATCAACTACTCTATCCCTTGAAACGCCCACTCCCCAAATTTCCCTTCCCTCTCCCCTGACCTGGGTAGCGGTGGAAAAAGACTGGAAGGTTACATTAGAACCATAACTCTCAGCTAGGGACTTCTGGCTTTTCAGAGTTAAAGGAGGAAATGGAAGTGGCTTTGGTAGCAACATCCGCAGGACAGAGGAAACTGAAGTGAAACGGAGTCCCAAGTGTTTTGATGTCGCGCCTGCCACCTAACTCGTCCACTCTCCGTGACGGCCTGCAGATAAAGGCAATTCGGGACGCCCCTGCTCGACGCACAGGGATGCGCAGAGCTCCCGGATCAGGTCGCTCAGCACGACTGCCTACCCAACCCTCAGCCGCCTGCACCTCTTGCCCGCCTGCGGTGGGGGCGGACCCCGCGTGGGGGCGCCCGTCTATCCGCGCCGCGGAGCCACTGGAGCCCCGGCGGGGATGAGCTGGGCGGGAGCTTACGCCCGCCAGACACGCGCACACACCGCTCGCGCCCGCGCGCCTGCGCTCGCTCCCCGGCTCGCGGTGGAGACTGTTACCTCCGTCGGTCTCACCTTCAGAGGAATGAGAGTCCCGTAACCCTCTCCTGGTCGTAACCGGAGACGGCTCTAGCAGAGGCTGCTGTGACTGCTGCTGCTGTAGACGGGTAGTCCTTCGCGTCTTCATCTCCTCGGCTTCCTGGAGTCGCGGCTGCCTCCTCTGCCGAGAACGAAGGTAGTAGGCGCTTTCTCTCACTTCCTCTTTCTCAGAATCAGGCCGGAACTCTTCTAGCGGGACTCGTCTTCTCGCCGGGGACTTTTCCTTGGCTACCCGGGGCTCGAAGTCGCCGTACACTTCTGGCGGCTCTTCCGAGAACCTCACTTCCCGCCGGCCGGGGCGCGACGGCGAAGGAATTCCGTACGCAGGCGCGTCACTGCCGCCGCCATTTTGAGGGGCGAGCCGGCGCCTACCCTCCCGCAAGGGGGGCCGGGGTGTGACGTATAGCCCCCATCCTTCCCTCCCCGGCTCCTCCCGCCTCCCGTCGCCCGCCATAGTTGTTGACGTAGCTTGAGTCGATCGCGAAGGTGGATTTGGGGTCCCTAGATTCTCCTGCCGTGGGTGGCGACGACTTTTCGGGGTGTCGGGCGGTGCTCGCGGCGGTCAGGGAGGCAGTTGAGAGTCGCCGTGGCCTCCGCCTGCGTCGTCGCTGCTGTGCTGCAAACCCGCCTCTGGGCCCATGGTGTGTCCTGAGGGCTGTGGGAGAGGCAGTGCCTATGCTGGGTCAGCTGCTGCGGGTCACTCCCGCCTCCTGGCTGAAGGCACCAAAGAGGAGGAGAAGAGGGAGGACGACGTCGCTGTCCTTGGCCTTGGGGGAAGGTGGGAGGGGACGACGGAGAAGGGACAACTGGCTGGGCAAATTGCCTTTCCTGAGCCCAGCTGCTCGTGGCAACTGTTGCCCGCACGCAGGAGACGCCGGTCCTGGCCCCCTCTTCCGAGTTTCTGGGGGAAGGCCGAGCGAAAGTGGGGGGGGGGGGGGGAGGTGGGGAGAAGTTTCAGTCCTCGCCCCCAGGCTGTTGCGCAGTTTTCCTGGAACCTTTTTGGTCGACGGCTACCTTAGCCATGCCTTTCCAAACTTATTACTGGAGTGATGATATAAAGATCCTTTTGCAAGGGCTATCTTTTCTTGGAAATTTCTTAGTTTTTAAGCCCCTTGTGAAGGCAGCCAGTTTTAAATTTTGAGTCACCTGTTGAGAGTGCAAAGTCGTATCTGCAGGTATACGCTCGAGTAGATTTCCATTTGCAGAATGTATGCAGTCTTATTCCTGGCTTTCGTGTTAAAGCTGTATTCCAGCAGCACTGTTCAGAAACATTAGTGCTGTGTTATGGACGTTGAGAGATGAACAAATAACTTTGATGAAATAAGAGCGCTGTAATTTTAACTTATGGCCCATTCTTATTTTGATTCTGGGCATGACTTGATCTACTGACTTTGATTTTAGGGTTTCTTGCGTTTAGTTTATTGAATAAGAAAGCATGATAAAAGCTGTTTGTTTCAACTCTTCATATTTACAGATGTGGATAATCTGCAGTAACTAGCCAAATTTAGACATATAGAAAGTCAATAATTGAGAGAAAAGATTGTTCCCTCAAACATATACAGTTGTCTTGGAAGACTTTCTAGAACTTATTTTAGTGAGTAGGTTTAAGAAATTGTAATTTTGGAAACCAATTACTGAGTCATTCTGAAATTTTGGAAGATGTTTATTTCAAGTATTTTAAATCACCTTAGAATGTTTTTCAGTGACTCGTTTGCTTAAACTGGGCACAGATTTCAATTTAATGAAAGCCTCAGGTGTATTATATTTTCACTAATTGTCCATACATTTGGCTAGATAGTTACATGCTTTAGAGAGTCACCTAGGTTTTAGACTGTTAGGATCAGTAGTTTAGTTCTGTTTACAATATACAATATAGCCAAAGAAGCTGGAGGAACAGTATCAAAGGAGATGCTGTTTTTTGTTTTTTTTTTAACTTTTTAAGGGAAAATTAAAAGCGTATTCTCCTTTGTCCGCTTGGGATAAATGGTATTGTATGTGGAAAATTTGTGAGTCTTAATTCTTTTCCGATAAAATGCTGAAAAGTACTGATACTTGGTAATACCTGGCTTTTATTCACGATTTAAGTAACCCTTTCTCTGTAAGGTGCCTATTATAGTGCTCATTAACATATAATTGTAAAAATTCTTTCATGTAATTTTTAAAGGATATAAAACTTTAATAGTGTTAATATACAAAGTTCATATTATGAACATCAGTGCATATTAAGTACGTCTTTAAAACATGTACCAGTATAGTCTCTATATAGATACTTTGGATACAAACTTTAAAACTTAGGTTTGGGGACATATTTAAAAACAAAGGACAAGAGGTTCTACATGTTGCTGAATAATCAGAAGATGAGAGGTTCTACCTGTTGAATAATCAGTATGGTGGTGTTTTGAAATTTTAAAATGCTTGTAAAAGCTTAGGAAAGAAACTAATGGCTTTCACTTTCCAAAGAAACAAATCATGAGAACATTAAGTAAAGTCAGAGGCATGGTAGCTTTAACATTAACACGTATATTTGCTTAGGGTTTTCCCTCTTTGGTCTAGATAATAATCCATAATCCTAGCCCTGGCATAGGCTAGGATTGTCTCCCACTCCTAGCAATCTTACAAATACCAACATTTATCACTAACTGTGAAGTGAGGCTAAACTCTTATGAAACCAGATATTCTGCTGTAGATGTTTTCCAAACTGTAAGAGTGGCCCCAAAAGACTTGACGTTAGAGGCAGTAGATTCATAGCCAGTAGTGGAAGGGGTTTGCTGGGTCACCATTACCAAGAGGGGGCATGAGCTCTGGTTGTTAAACAATTACTTTGGGAACGTGAGAGATGTGGAGGAATTCAGTGGCTGGAAAGAGAAGACAGGTTAGAGAAGAAATGATTATAACAAAGAATACACTCATTTAATTCATATATTTATCAAACATCTATTCTGTACCAACGTAAATGTTTGATAAATAATGAGTGTATTCTTTAGCCTTAGGGTATTTGCCATATATTAGGGAAGATCTCTATTAAAAATTATAATTCAGATTAAATGGCATCAATTTGTATACCTAGCTGTTATGCCTGAGTCTAGAAATCTAGTGTTGTTGACGCTGGATTTCTAAAACAGCTCTTTTCTTTATTTTTTTAAGTTTATGGATTTATTTTGAGAGAGAGAAAGTGTGAGTTGGGAAGAGGCAGACAGGAAGAGAGCTATAATTCCAAGCAGGCTCTGCGCTGGCAGCTTGGAGCCCAGTGCAGGCTCGAACCCATGAACCATGAGATCATGACCTGAACCCAATTGGACGCTTAAGTGACTGAGCTACCCGAGCACCCTTAAAGCAGCTATTTTAAAGTACACAGTTTATTTTAAAATAATGTAATTTTTGTATATGAAGGTTTTTTTTTGTTGTTGTTTTTAGGGTAAGCAGAAATCTAGTTACTGAGAAAGCATTTATCAATTCATTGTGCATCATCACCTATCTGGTCAGATAGGGAAATAACTCTATTATCTTAGCAGAAAGGCAACACTGTTCCTTTTTTTTTTTTTTTTTAACATTTTATTTATTTTTGAAGAAGACGGAGTATGAGCAGGGGAGGGGCAGAGAGAGAGGGAGACACAGAATCTGAAGCAGGCTCCAGGCTCTGAGTTGTCAGCACAGAGCCCGACGAGGGGCTTGAACCCATGAACTGTGAGATCATGACCTGAGCCGAAGTCACTTAACCTACTGAGCCACCCAGGGGCCCCAACACTGTTCTTTTCTTTCTTTCTTTCTTTTCTTTTTTTTAATATTTTTTTCATTTTTGAGACAGAGAGAGACAGAACATGAATGGAGGAGGGTCGAGAGAGGGAGACACAGAATCCGAAGCAGACACCAGGCTCCGAGCTGTCAGCACAGAGCCCAACGCGGGGCTCGAACTCATGGACTGTGAGATCATGACCCGAGCTGAAGTCGGACACTTAACCGACTGAGCCACCCAGGCGCCCCTGTTCTTTTCTAATAAGGAAAAAATTAAAATATTAAAGCAAGTTCAAGAAATAGTAGCCAACTCCGTTTATTTCCCACTCTCACAAGCAAATGGAAAGTATTTTAGACAGTTACTGCAAATGAAAATGTCTAGCTGGAAGTGTTAGACTGAAATTAAGTGAAGTTAAATTCAATGAAATGAGTAGGATATAGTAAATACTGTTCCACTTATTCTTTATTGATTTAGAAATTGCAGTCAATTATTAAACAGTATTTAGGAATCCTGTGACTTTTGCTGAAAGAGAATGATTGAGAGATGAAGGCACCAAAAATCACCACCACATAAAGAATCATTAATCGAATAAATATTTATCTTCTGCAATGTACTACACAATCCCTCTTCTAGGTACTGGGGATATGGTAGTGAAAGAGTAGACCAAAGTCAACCCTCCCTGCCTTGGAGTTTATATTCCACGGGGGTCAGATAAAAATCAAAGTAAAATAGTGTTTTGGTCAGAAGTGTTACAGAAAAAAAAAGAGGAAAGGGAAACTGAGCTTTAGGAGAGTAGGTTTCTTCTGTGTTGTTTTGAGTTAGTGTACGTCAGGTACAGGAGATTTAGACTTATTTGCCTCTAACCAATCGTGTGTTCTTCGCTAAATTCCTTGCCATCTCTCAATCTGCACATTTATGGGATTGACCAAAATATTTATTTTTCATCATTTATTACTATAACTTAGCAGGTACCGTTAGGTACATTAGCATGTTTACGGACAAATGAGGTTTGTAAGTAGCCTTGTCCCCGTTTGACAGGAGCAGACTGAGGGTTAGATTAAGCAACTCGTTTGAGGACACTCACCTTGTAAAGGTAGAGGCCAAGTTCCAAGCCATGTCTAACTGGTACTGGGCATTATTGGGTAGTGTCCTCACAGTATTGGTTCCATGGGTTGTTCCGCGGTGTCTTGCAGAGATGCGCGCTTTCCTGTAGGATTGCAGGGATATGGTCCCGGGCTGTTCTGTGGTGCGCATTCGCCACGCCTCTCACCCTGGCATTGGCCAGCGGGTGGGGAGTGGAGAGAGGGGCGTGCAGACTGGGGAGGAGGAGGGGCGGGCCGACTACCAGTCCCAGCATTCCGTGCGTCCCTCTCCTCCCCACGAAGGTCTTCGTCACGTGGACTGGGACCGGGACGACGTTCTGATCCTCCACGTCCGAGGTGGGGTGCAGCCCGGCGTTGTGGGGCAAAAAGAACACCGAAGGGCTCTCCAGACGTTGACAGTCGACGATTTAAGACCCTGCTAGAATTTGTAAGTAAGTAAAATGTATATACAACTTTTACATGTGTTAATATTTGATCTGAAAGCTTCTTTAGAAAGATTTTTCCAAAACGATCCCTCCCCGCCCCCACCTCCCTACAGCAAAAACCTTAAATGGGGAAGGTTGGGGGCGTATTTTTTTTTTTTTTTTTTGGAAGTAAAAGAAGAGAAGCAGAGTCTTGTAAACGTTAAACAGAATTAAGGTGGGAATAAATGTTTGGGTTGGACTTTGAGACGAGAAGCAGAATTTCTATAAGGCTCAAAATGTAAACGGGATATCTGACTACCACTGCGGGTGGTGATTACTCCCTTTACCTGCGTGCTTAGCAGGATCTCATCCTACGTCATCTCAGTCCTTATAAAGTAGTGCCACCTCCCTGCCCCACCTTTTTTTTAGCCTTAATGGTGCTAAAAAGGGCCAAGGTTGAAGTTTAGTTAGACGCTACAATTACTCATTTGTTTATGTATTATGTACGTATTCTCAGTTGTATTTCATACCTTTTGAGAAAGTTTACTCTTTTCTTTCTTCAAGAAAGTGTATAGTACTCCCTAAAAAAGTGGGGCAGGGAGTGAGAGGAAAAAGAAGAAAGTGTGTAGTATTCTCTACTTTATCAGTAGTGTTTGTTAGACTTTATACACGGTTACAGGAATGAGTTATCTTAATCTGATTCTATATACCACTTTTAGTTTTACCGGTTTTTAGACTTTAAAACATTTTATTTTAGATCTGTATGAGAAATCTTTGTCTTTTTTTTTTTTTTTTTTTTTTTTTAAGAATTAGGGCCGTGGAATCTATCCATATTTACCAGTTTTATTTTTTAAGCACATGATTAGCATATAAATGGTCAGTGGAAAATCATTTAATGAGAAAAGGAATTTCATGGTAGAAGAACTAAAAATCTCAGGAGTCTGTATAGATTAGAAAGGCTTGAAAATCTGACATTTGCTATGGAAACTTTTAAGTGAGCACCTCTTCTCAGTAATGTTTATTATGCTGAAGGCAGAGTCCACAACTTGATTACCAGTTTTGTTGCTGCTTTATCACATAACCACGAATGACTCATTTAAGCTCTATTTCATTTGTTTTTCTTACTAGCATAGAGATAATACAAGCCTGAGAGCTCCTATAACTCATGAATACAGTAACTTATGAAGTTAGTTAATAATATTTGAGGATTATTGAGTATTTTAATAAGGTGTTGTGTCTTGTATATAATTTGTTTTTGCCTGAGAAGTTATTTTAAACTATACCATGGAAATCTACGTTTCTCTGAAATGCCTCTTGAATTTCCTAAGGGGAAGTTTGCTCAGAGACTCCCTATCTGCTTCTGCTGTTACTCATTTCGCATTTAGAATTTTAATTGTGTTAAAATTTAATTAGTATTCTACATCTTATGACTACTATTGTGTCCCACAAGAGATAATTCCGTAGAGTGACTATACTTTATCACAAGTTTTGTACAGCAAATCAAGCATTTTGTGAATAAAGAACAGTGTCCCCAACATTGGTTATAAGCATAGAATTTGGAGTGAGAGCTGTGTTTGAATTCCTGTTCTGTCACTGTGTGACTTGGGCAGGTTACTGTATTGCTCTGATCGCCTTTCCTTGTCTGCAAAGTTAGAGATTCATAGGGTTATTTGGAGTATTAAATGGGATAGTTTAAGGACCCAGCAGATGGGAAATTGGGCTGTTTTCCTCTTTACTAACACCATGATTTTGGTAATCAGAATAGGAAGAAAATCCACCTATAATTATAATACTTCAAAAGATTAAATTGTGGGGCACCTGGGTGGTTCAGTGGGTTAAGCATCTGTCCGGCTCAGGTCATGATCCCTGGTTCATGAGTTCAAGTCCCTCATGGGTCTCTGTCGACAGCTCAGAGCCTGGAGCCTGCTTCAGATTCTGTGTCTCCCTCTTTCTCTGCCTCTCCCCTGCTCACGGTCTGTCTCTCGAAAATGAATAAACATTAAAAATTTTTTTCAAAAGATCACACACACACACACACACACACACACACACACCCCTCTCGTTTAGCCCTTGATCGTGGGCATGTGTAATGTGAATGTAATAACCTTTTTTGCAGAAAGTCAAATTTAAAAGATTGGTTAACTTCTGAGAGTTTTGTTTTAGTTCTGAGAGTTTTGTTTTAGTTCTGTAAATAAAGCTGTCTGGGTCTGCCTTTATTCTGATCTAGTGAAGAAACAGCATAATTTTCTTTTAACACGGTTTCCATTTGCTCTCCTCATTTCAAAAAATACAATCTCTAGGCCCCTGGGTGGCTCAGTTGATTAGGTGTCCAACTTCAGCTCAGGTCACAATCTCCTGATCCGTGAATTCCAGCCCCACACCGGCTTCTGCGGTGATACCTCAGAGCCTGGAGCCTGCTACTTTGGATTCTGTATCTCCTTCTCTTCCCCTGCCCTGCTCGCTTGTGGTGTGTGTGTGTGTGTGTGTGTGTGTGTGTGTGTGTGTGTCTCAAAAATAAATATTAAAATAATAAAAGTAATAAAAACCTCTAGTGACACTTTTATTTAATAGTTTTTGAGGGCTTCTTGTGTGCCCTCATTATGGCAAATGCTGCTCGTTAACTCTTACAGTGCCTCTTTCTTCTAGGTAGTGTTACTCCTTTTTGTGGTTAAGAAAATGAAGGCATAGAGAAGAGTTCAAGCCAGGTACTGGAGCAGTCGGTCAGGCCTAGGCAGTCTTACTTCAGAGGAGAGTGCTGCAAGGGGTTTATTTTTGCAGCTTCAGTGTGTGGATTTTAGGTCCTTTATGTAGGCAGGAATTGATCCTGGAGGCTGACCTACAATTTCTCTGTATATAAAAGTAACAGTATTTGTAACTACTGTGACCACATTAAAAACAGTTTTTATAGGAAAATGATGAAGAATAGGGAAGTGTTGAGTGCCTGAACAGAAGAGGCATTCACCTATAGTTTTATTAATTGTATCAATGAAAGTATGATTTATATACAAGATGAATTATTAACAGTAAACTTTTTTTATTAGAGATAAACATAGGGTTTATAGTGCCGGAAAACTATTCTTTTTTTTTTTTTTTTAAACGTTTATTTATTTTTGAGCCAGAGAGAGACAGAGCATGAACGGGGGAGGGTCAGAAAGAGGGAGACACAGAATCGGAAACAGGCTCCAGGCTCCGAGCTGTCAGCACAGAGCCCGACGCGGGGCTTGAACTCACAGACCACGAGATCGTGACCTGAGCCGAAGTCGGCCGCTCAACCGACTGAGCCACCCAGGCGCCCCAGGAAAACTATTCTTTAAAGCGGTGTTTCTCAGACTTTGTGGTGAAACATTAGAATGATCTGGTGAACCTCTTAAAACACAAACTCCTGCACCAGCCTCTCAGAGATTCTGGTTTAAGTAGGTCTGGGGTGGGGCCCAAAAATGTGCATTTCTAACATGCTCCAACATGACACTGATGATTTCCAGTTAATAAGTTTAGTAAGGAAACAAATACTAGTGGTGGCTGTCCAAATTGTTGGCTTGAAGTGAAACTGGTTTTTGAACACTGTTTTTTGATAAAAAGAACTAGGATTTTTGGAGACATAGTTGACTCCAGGGCTGGGACAGGGAGCCTGGAACATCTTGTAGTGCTTGAAATTCAGGAAATGATCAAAAAAGTTGAGGGTCCTGGTTGAAGGCACACAGGAGCCAACTTGAAGGAGCTCCTAATGGCCAAAGTTGGAGCAACAAAATGAATGCAAAAACATTATATAAACCCAGATTGAGGATCATCAGACAGAATAAGTGACCATTACTTTTCAAAAAAGTGTCAAGGTCACAAAGACTAAAAGGTCACAAAAGACAAGAAACTATAAATTACAGATTGAGGAACTGTCTCAGTTTGGAGACGCAGGAGAACTAACAATTAAGTGCAATATGAGATCCCAGGTTGTACCTGGAACAGAAAAACAACATTAATAAAGAAACTGGTGAAATTTGAACAGTCTGTAGTTTAGCTGATAAAAACCAATGATTCTTGGTTTTTATAATTGTACTTCAATTTTATGAGATACTGACTTTGGGAGAAACTAGATAAAGGATGTAAGAGAACTCTGCAATATTTTTGCAACTTTTCTGTAAGTTTAAAATTAGTTCAAGGGGTGCTTAGCTGTCTGTCAGTTGGTAGAGTGTACAACTGTTGATCTTGGAGTTGTGAGTTTGAGCCCCACATTGGATATAGAGATTATTTAAAAATAAAATGTTAAAAAATATATATCATTAGGGTGCCTGGCTGGCTCAGTCATTAGAGCATGTGACTCTTGATCTTGGGGTTTTGAGTTCAGGCTCCATGTTGGGTGTAGAGATTACTTACACCTCTTTAAAAAAATACAATATATTCAAAATAAAAAGTTTAATACAAATGTGTTGACTTAATGTAGATAGTAAAGGTGATTAGCGGAGTTGAGCTAAAACTGGGAATCCATTAGTGTACCCAAATATTAGCAAACTCTTTGATCCTTTGTGCTTTGCTTACTGCCTGTACTTAGTCCACCCAAATCTGAACTACAAGTCAGGGGAGTTGGGAGGGACTAAGAAGGGTAAAAAGGATAAGAAGGAAAGGAAGTGTCTTTACTCAGAAAATATGTATGATATTTGAACTGTTCCAGGCATTTAGTCCTTATTTAAGAAACAGTTACCTAAGGAAGTAATTGGAGTACTTCTTTTTCTTTAGTACTTTTTCAAATTCCCTTTCAAATATATGGAAGTACCAATTAATAGAAATACTGGGAAGTTGTGGGAAACTGTGAAAATAATACAAACATATTATGACAACAAATATGGTACAGAGGAGTGGGCAAGACTTAGAAAGCCTTAGAAATTTAGTTTGAAATACAGACAAATAGCTGGTATAAGTATAGAAATACTTAAGCTTGGCACTGAGTCTCACTATTGAATGACTCATATTAACCTTAAAGGTTTGACTGCTGGTGTTTGAAATCGAAACTGTAACAGAATTTGAAGGATGGCTTTTGGTCCATTAGGGCAAGGTCAGTTGAAATGTACCAATAAATGTCTAAAGCAGTTGTTCCCCTTTAAGGTATGCTAGCAATCCATACATACACCTGTTTTATCTGTCAGTTCCTGGGGTGAGGGGAGAACACTCTGCAGCTGTTTTCTAACTCAGGATAGAATTTTTTTTTGTTCGGCCTGTGTGTTCTTCATAAGAGGGAACAGTGTATGTGGTAAGTAGCACTGAAATTGTCATCCATATGTCTTCTCTACTGATCTCAAGACTGCCAGATTAGAGCTAGTTCCTCACAAAACAATCTGAAGACTTCTTTAAGGAGCATTTATTTTCATAATAAACTTTTAACAGAATTATTTTAGATTATGTGAACTTAAAAAGAAGTTCCTTTTTATGCCCATACTCCTTAATCTCCTGTCATCTAAATTCTAAACTAGTTACAAAATATGAAACTTGAAAGATTTGAGTTTGTGTATGAAATGTATCAGAGATATTGTTTTCTATAAAAAGTGGACATTTTTGATTATTGGTTAGCCTTAGGATATAATATTCCATGGGAAAAAAATATTCAAAATAGGAATTCAGGGTTTAAAGCATTTACATTTTTTGTTGTTTTTTTTTTTTTTAATATTTATTTTTGAGAGAGAGAGAGAGACATCCTGAGCACGAGTGGGGGAGGGGCAGAGAGCTAGGGAGACAGAGTCTGAAGTAGGCTCTAGACTCTGAGCTGTCAGCACAGAACCCGACACAGGGCCCAAACCCACGAACCTTGAGATCATACCCTGAGCCAAAGTCGGACACTTAACCGACTGGGCCACCCAGGTGCCCTTGTGTTTCTGCCTTTTGATTTTATGTATCATGTGGAGAGTTAGCTAAGGCTGTAGTCTGAGGGATATGTTTTCCTGGAGAAGTCACCCCAATCCTGACTCAGTCTGAGACTTAGATTATCATATGATAAAAAGAATGAGACAATTCTTATCTGTCATAGGCAGATTTGAGCTTGCTTCCTAACATCTATTCAGGAAATAGTGAAGAATAAAATAGAATCAAAATATTTAATGAAGGTGATTAGTATGTATTAAGCTGCCATTATTAGTAGATATACATTTCAGTGGATCAAATAGAGTTGCATTGGGGTGCCTGGGTGGCTCAGTCGGTTGAGTGGCCGACTTCGGCTCAGGTCATGATCTCGCGGTCCGTGAGTTTGAGCCCCGCGTCAGGCTCTGTGCTGACAGCTCGGAGCCTGGAGCCTGTTTTGGATTCTGTGTCTCCTTCTCTCTCTGACCCTCCCCCGTTCATGCTCTGTCTCTCTCTGTCCCAAAAATAAATAAACTTAAAAAAAATTAAAAAAAAAATTAGAGTTGCATTTTCATTTTTCAGTTAAAGTGCTGTTTTCTAAATTTTCTTCTAATAAAGTTTCAGGAAGAATTATAAATTTACTTTAGTTCTTACCAAAAAACCTGATTTGTGTTTTTCATTTGTATGACATTTATGCAGTGGAGAAACTCTTTAAACTTTGGCTTTTAAAACTGTTGTTGGTTAAAAGATTTGTTTGAAAACCTTGCTTTTTCTATGGGCCTTCCAGAATTTCCTAGGAACTCTACATGCAATCTTTTTATATCTATCTGAAGGCATTTAGCCTTTACCCAAAGTAGGTTTCCTTTCTGGATTCCCTGGACACGTAGAAGTCCTGTAAGATTTTCTCTATGTATCCACAGTACGTGGCTTTGGGCCTAGTACATGGTTGCTTTCCTCAGGAACTTAAAAAATTACGTTTAATAATCAGAGTAATTAATGGTGGTTCTCAAGGTATTTTCAGTATTTCTACAAGCCTAATAGTAATCATATTTACTTTAAATCAGCTACTTTTAACTTAAGCTAATAATGGAATTGAGGAAGGAAACAAATCCAGAATATCTAAATCTTTCCAACTTGATGATAGAGGAATTTTGACTATTTATCTGTAATTTAAAATACTGAAAATTTCTTAACCAGTGCCAGTAACACTATCTTCTTTCTTTCTTAGAAGTTCTGATTGGCAGATTGACATTGGCAGATGTCTAATAAATTTTTTTAATGTTTATTTTATTTTTGAGAGAGAGAGAGAGAGTGTGAGCAGGCAAGGGGCAAAAAGAGAGGGAGACAGAATCCGAAGCAGGCTCCAGGCGCTGAGCTGTCACCACAGAACCCAACGTAGGGCTTGAACTCCGGAACTGTGAGACCATGACCTGAGCTGAAATCAGACACTTAACCGACTGAGCCACCCAGAAGCCCCAGATGTCTAATTAATACAAATGAGAAAATGAAATTATTACAGGAATGCTGATTGTTTAGACATCCTTCCAAAATGAGATCTGAGGAAGGGTGTGCTAGGAATAAAAATTGCATTTGGTAGTAAAATGATTGGGAACCATTAACACGTAATGGTTTTGAACTACGTCAGATTCCTTTGGGAGTCTAAAAATACCTCTTTCTAGGAAAAAAACACATGTGTACATAAAACATTTTGTATGTAATTTCAGTGGATGCAGGACCCCCTAAACCTATCCTAGATCTTACTGTGTGAAAGTGGAAAATTGCGATAGGTGATTTTCTCCACCCCTACCTCAGTATATACACACTGTTGAAGAGCAGCAAACAGCTCATATATATGAAGAGGCTTCTTAAAGCTTAACTGTTCCTACTTCAAAAAGGCTGTGTCTTATAGTAGCTAGGAGTACAGGCTGTGGAACCAGTCTGCCTGGATTCAAATACTTATTTTTCTGCAGTGACCTGTGTGACCTTTGCAAGTTGCTCAACCTCTCTGTTTCCTTACCATAAAATTGATTATTCTAAGGATTACATGAGTTAATACACGTAAAATGCTCAGAACAGACAATGGCACTCGGCGTTAGTTATTGTTAGTAAGCATTATTATCTTACAGAGGATTACTATTGAATACCTGGCCAAGTGAGGTTTTCTGGGCTACAACTTACTTAGAAGAAGGGTTCCTTTTTCTAATTTAGTACAAAAGCACCATATGAAATAATGTCCCTGCAAAACGATGCATGTCTTTATGGGAGTATGCCTAGGTAAACTTTCTTTTCCATATCAGTATTAGGTAGGTCTCATTTCTGTGAAGAGAGAGTTATTTACAATTTTATAAGAAAAACTAAGATCTGTATCCTTCTGTAATGCTTTTTTTGGTCCTCAGTATATTAGCCACCCTCTGGGCAAAGTAACTGCTGCTGCTCTTCTGGTCCACAATGTGAAATTTTGGTTCTGCCTATTAATCTCTTTTTCTAGCCCATTAGTATTTCCACTCTAATCTTTTTAAAAATTATAACATTGAATAGAGATTCTGTAAGCAATTAGGTTTTATGATACAGTGAACCTTGTGCCTCCAAAGAGTTAAAAAAATATTTGTGACAATATTTGAAATATTCTGTATACCCTTCCCAATCCCATCCCCTTTTCTCTCCCATCAAAAGTAACAATTCTCCTTGTGTTTGTTGTTTTCTTTTTAGCTTTATTGAATATTTATTCCTAAATAATATATTGAAACTTGATGTAAATGAAAATGTGTAAGTTTGTGTGGGGGGGGGTTCCACTACTTTCAGTTTTTTTAGGTTAATATTCTTGAGTTTCATCTGTGTGTATATGTACGTAATACAGGCATACTTTGGAGACTAGTGAAGACTTTTTACCTACCACTGCAGTAAAGCATATATCTCAATAATGTAAGTCAAATCAGATTTTTGGTTCCAGCGCATATAAAAGTTATGTTTGTACCATAGTACGTTAATTATGCAATAGCATTATGTTTTCTTTAAGTGTACATACCTTTATTGCTAAAAAATGCTAACCATTATTTGAGCTTTTAGTGAGTCATAATCGTTTTGCTGGTGGAGGGTCTTACCTTTATTTTTTTAATATAATTGATTGTCAAATTGGCTTACATACAACACCTAGTGCTCATCCCAACAAGTGCCAGGAGGGTCTTACCTTGATGTTGATGGCTGCTGACTGATTAGGGTGGCAGTTACTGAAAATTGGGATGGCTATGGCAATTTCTTAAAAAACAACAGTGAAGTTTGATGCATCCATTGATTCTTCCTTTCATGAATGATTTCTTGGTAGCATGTGATGCTGTTTGGTAGCATGTTACCCACACTAGAACTTCTTTTCAGCACTGTAGTGAATCCTCTTAAACTGGGCCACTGCTTTATCAGCAAAGTTTATGTAATATTCTATATCTTTTGTCATTTCAACAATCTTCGCAGGAGTAGATTGCATCTCAAGAAACCATCTCTACGGATTGCTTTGCTCATCCATAAGAAGCAACTCCTTCATCCATTAAAGTTTTATTATGAAATTATAGCAGTGCACTCACATCTTCAGGCTTTACTCCTAATTCTAGTTCTCTTGATGTTTTCTACCACATCTACAGTTACTTCCTCCACTGAAGTCTTGAACTTCTCAGTCATCTGTGAGGATTGGGACCAACTTCCAGAATCCTGTTAATATTGATGTTTTGGCCTCTTCTCATCAATCAGGAATGTTGTTAATAGCATCTAAAATGGTGAATCATTTCCAGAAGGTTTTCATTTTACTTTGCCCAGATCCATCAGAGGAATCATTCTCTGTGGCAGCCATGGCCTTACAAAACATACTTTTGAAATAATAAGACTTGAAAAAAAAAAAAAAAGGAAATAATAAGACTTGAAAGTCTAAGTTACTCCTTGATTCATGGACTGCAGAATTGACATTGTGTTAGCAAGCATGAAAGTAACGTTAATCTCATTGTACATATTCCTCAGAGCCCTTGAGTGACCAGGTGCATCATTAATGACCAGTAATATTTTGAAAGAAATCTCTTTGAGCAGTAGGTCTCAACAGCGGGCTTAAAATATTCAGTAAGCCATATTGTAAACAGATGTGCTGTCATCCAGACTTTGTTCCATTTATATAGCAAAGACAGAGTAGCCAGCATAATTCTTAAGGGCCCTAGGATTTTTGGAATGGGGGAAAAAGAAGCCTTTTGCTTCAACTTCAAGTTACCAGCTGCATTAGTCCCTAACAAGAGAGTCAGCCTGTCCTTTGAAGCTTTGAAGCCAGGGATGGACTTCTCTCTCTAGCTGTGAAAGTTCTAGATGGCATCTTCTTCCAATAGAAGGCTGTTTTAATCTACATTGCAAACCTGTTGTTAGCGTGACCACCTTCATTAAGTAAGTTAGCTGGATCTTCGGGTTCACTTACTGCAGCACCTACACCAGCACCTGCTGCTTCACGTTGCACTTTGATCTTGCGGAGACGGCCTCTTGCCTTAAACCTCTTGAGCCAACCTCTGCTAGCTTCAGACTTTCCTCGTGCAGCTTCCTCACCTCTCTCAGCCTGCATAGAATTAGTCAGTGAGGATTTTGCTCTACTGGGCTTTGGCCAGAGGGAACGCTGTGGCTGGTTTGATCTTCTATCCAGACCACTCATACTGTCTCCGTATCAGCAGTAAGGCTGTTTCACTTTCATAGCACTTGAGTGTTCACTGGAGCAGCATTTTTCATTTTCTTCCAGAACTTCCTTCACTTTCACAACTCTGCTGTTTGGTGCAAGAGGCCTGATTTTCAGCCTGTCTCAGCTTTCTATATGCCTTTCTCAGTAAGCTTACTCATTTCTAGCTTTTGATTTAAATGAGAGATGTGCAGCTCTTCCTCTCACTTGAACATTTGGGGATCATTGTATGATTATTAATTGGCCTAATTTCAATATTGTTGTGTCTTAGGGAATAGGGAGGCCTGAGGAGAGGAAGAGAGATGGGGAAACAGCCAGTCAATGAAGCAGTCAGAACACACACAACATTTATTAAGTTCAGTGTCTTACATGGGTGTGGTTTCTGGCACCTCGAAACACTTACAGCGGTAACATAAAAGATCAGTGATCATAGATCACTGTTACAAATATGATAATAATAATGAGAAAGTTTGAAATATTGTGAGGATTTCCAAAATGTGACACAGAGACACGAAGTGAGCAGATGCTGTTGGAAAAATGATAGTGATAGACTTGCTTGATGCAGGGTTGCTGCAAACCTTCAATTTTTAAGAAATGCAGTATGTGAGAAGCACAGTAAAGGAAAGTGCAATAAAACAAGATATACCTACCTCGATTTGTTTATCCATTTTACTGTTCATAGTCATTTTGGCTGTTTGGCTGTTACATGCAGTACTACCGTGAATATTTACATTCATGTTTTCAAATGCAGATGTGCAAATTTTCTGGGTTATATACCTAAGAGTGGAATTACAGAGTTCTAGGAAATGCACACCTTCAGCCTTATTAGATAATGCCAAATTAATTCCAAAAGTGGTTGTACTAATTTATGCTCCTATTGTTAGAGTGTAAGGATTCAAGTTATTTGTATTTACCATTTATGTTTTTTGGGCACATAAAAACGAGTACTTCTCTGACACATAGTACTTTGTAGGTGGCTGTGCAGTTGTTCCATACAACCTTATTTACTTGGGTAAATAAAAAGCCAAAAAGCCCTATTCTCAGGGATTTTATGTTTCAGTACAGACAAATGGCTAAAATGTTTACTATATCAAAATGGAAACAACAAAGCAAGGAGAGGGGACGTTATCTCGGCTGCTCTTGGATCTATATGGGGATTCGAGACTCAGGGGATGAAGTACAACTCCGAGGCCCTGGGCTTTATTTAGTGGTCAGCATAAACAGAGATACAGGTATGATGAGCTTGGTTGGGCCTGGTGCTTTCAAGCTGATAATGTCAGTGAAGCTGTGGGTGGGGGGTGGGAGTGGAGTTTGAGAATCTTGCCAGGAGCATTTCAGGAGGCCCTCTTCACCTATCAGTGGTAAGGCTTAGGAATGAGGGAAGAGGCTGGTGATAAGTAATCTTACTCTGAGCACTTAGTGCTTTGGGGTCCCTTTCTGACTCTTGGCCCATAGTGGTTTAGAGGATCAGGGGAGGGGCTGTCTTGTCTGAAACATGAGGAAAACTAGAGTTCTTGAATTCAGGAATACTTGGGTCTCTAGTGCTTTGTGGACTCTTGAAGTTGAGAAATGAAGGTTGGGGGAAGGGTGGGTTTATTTTGAGTACTTGGAGCTTTAGGTCTGGCTCTTGACGCTGCCAGTGGAGACATGGAGTCCTGGGGGAGGGGTGGTTTTACCGAGAGTATGCAGTCCCCATTGTCAGACTTGTTGATTTTTGCCAGTCTGGTGGATGTGGAATACTGTCTTGTGCTTTCAATTGCATATTCCCGTTTCGCGCCAAAAATCCACAATTCCTTATCTTTTCAGTGTTAGACTTAGCCATATAACTCTACTAGTGACTTTTATGTTGAGCCCCACGATTGTGTGGCTTTATTCATTTGTTCCACGTACTGGACCTGCAAGGTTTCCCAATTCAATAACTGAAACTTACTTTGGTGCTCTTGTCAGTGGACCCTCAGCTGTTCAGTGTTGTCACCATAAAGGTTGTTAAGTCAGGATCCCTGCATCCCTTCTGTTGTTCACTTCGAATGAGGAGCTGAATTGGTAGCCCGCACCCATCCATTGTTACCTAACCTCAAAAAGTACATCAGTATATTTACTGACTTTGTCACCTCATCTGGGGCTCCCATCAGAATAGGAGCCCTGTGTTGCAGCACTGTCAGAAACTCTTCAGTTACCTTTTAAACTTGCCATTTTAAAATCTGAGAATCACAGCTACCGTTGATAGTCTGTAAGGAAGATGCTTCGGCCAAACCACAACTAAGGCTTTCACTCCTCTGCTTTTCAGGCCAAATCTTTATATAGTCTTAGCACTCACACCTTTCCCTGTGTCCCTTAGTGCTCTCACAGGATCAAGCCTCAGAACTCACAAAACACTGCAGAAAAACAAGGTATATGTTGTACTCTGGCACATAGTACTTTCTAGGTGGCTATGCAGTTGTTCCATACATCCTAGTACCCGACCTTATTTATTTGTTGCATTCAGTGTCATGAAGGAGTATAAAAATGATGATAGTATCTATAAATTCCAACTTATTTTCTAAATATTTTCCAAGAATTGCTCAGGACTATTGCTCAAGACTATACCTGACTTGCCTTATTAAACATTATAATGTGCATAAACCTATAAAGATAGATGTGGGTAATAAGACCTGTCCCTCGTGGTTTCTTTTTCAGCCTTCAAAAGGATTGCCTCCAACTTCCTATAGTTAGCTTTTAACGATATTTCCTGATGATTTTGTAAGCATTTTCCTGGATGGATTGAAGTCTGTTGTAGAAAGGCTGTCACCATTGTTAATGTTATCCCACACATTACAGGAATATCACATATGTCACCCATTTCACAGAAGAGATACACAAGAAATCTCAAAGTTTTACCAGATTAAACATGATTATACAGACTTTATTATTACTAAAATGCAAAAGGAGTTAGCAAAAAGAAATCTAGTCCTGAAAATACTAAGCTAATACAAATCTTAAATGAACCAAAACCCTTCCAGTGCCCAAAATAAGCATAACTCCCAACAGATACATTGGTTTGAACCCATATAAAATTGTCATGGAGAAACCCACAAGACAATTCTCATCCACCTTGACTGGCTCAAATGATTTCCAAATGCATGTTTCTAATAATATTGTGAGCAACTCAAAGCCCATATGAGTCGTCTGAAGTTTTATCATTTACAGGTATGTGAAGCATTTCCAGACCCTCCAACCAACTCAACATCAGCTACTTCTCTGTGTCCTGATTAAGGTCCTCCCAAGAAAGACTTCATTGGATCCACGCTCAAGAGGACTCTACCAGGTTTTCCTGACCCCCCTCCATCACTGTAAAGTGCCAAGGCATTAAGACTTGGGTACCTGTATTACAACAACAAGTGCCAGCGCCCACAAAAGACCCATTGGACCTGTCCGCTCCTCTGTTTCACCAAGGAGACGAAATAATTTACCAGCAAAGCAGAGTAAGCCGAGTGCCTCTGCATGATACCACCAGCTGATAACACACAAGGAGAAATAACTAATTTAGACTAGAGCCCCATCTTTTCTTGAGAAGCTGGGATTTCAAGGAACTATTCTGAGATCTGTGCTGCTAATAAGCGACTGACAACATTATAGACGAAATCGGTCCCTGGGTTCAGAGACTGAGTTGCAGTTGAGTGAAAAACAGACAACGAAATCTTGAAGAATTGCACGGAGGTGCAAGCCAAATTTAACTCTGGTTGCCAAGTATTTTCAGACTGAGACATTGCTAAACCAGACCTGTAATAGGACCTGGTTATTTGGGTATCTGTGTCATTGTTGCCTCTTACTGTTACATTGCTTTCTGTGTTGTTTTTCTAGGCCCAGATGTTCTCAGATAATTCACATTGCCCTGACTGTGGACAACAGTGGTTCCCTAGTTTAGAACTAGGCCATTGGTTGTACCAGACTGAACTTGTTGAAAATGAATGTTACCAAGTATTCTTAGACCGTATTAACAGAGCTGATTATTGCCCTGAGTGTTACCCTGATAACCCTGCTAATAGAAGTCTTGTTCTTCCTTGGTCTTTCCCACTTGAGTGGGCTCCCCAAAATCTTACCAGATGGACCTTTGAAAAAGCTTGCCACCCATTTCTTCTGGGTCCTCCACTGGTTAGAAAAAGGATCCATGACTCTAGAGTAGCTGGTTTTAACCCTGCATTGCAGTTAATCTTGACCAGAACAGATAAAACCTTGAACAAAAAACTTGGCCAAAACAAATAACTTCTTAAACATTCAAAATCATGGAGACTCTAGAGTTTTGTACTCGTAGCCCAAGGAAGATGGAAGAAAGACTCCTTTCTAAATATGATATAGACCGTCACTACCTTGGGGACCTGCTTATTAAATTGTTGGATCTGCTCCCATGGTCTACACATATTTTGTTCAGCATGAATTTAGTTAGTATTCCAGCCAGACCGTTCATCTAGAACCAGTCTAATCCATGTTCCCTATGTTTTGGAATTTGCTTACCCCTCCTAGAAAGCTCCACAGCCTTATTGTGGACATATGACAGGGTAGTCCTGGAGGAGAGGCCCTATACTGTGTGTACCATAATGATACTTCTCGTGATAACTTTTGTGGGAAAGCATCCTTAATAGCTGGATTGTAGATTATTCCAGTAAAACAGCTAGATATTTTAATAAGAAACTACATTGTTCTAAATTCCATCTCTTATACATTAACCCGTGGTAACACTTACATAGGTTATACAAAAACGTACAGAAATACCATTATCTATATTCACTTGGCTCTGCATAAGCAAAGACTATCCTGTCTTTGTGGTGACTGAACTTAGAATGTCTTCCCCTGGAAATGGAAAAGTACTTATACTATGATACGAGATAGATGATGAAAGGAGGTATCAAGCTTGACTCCATAGATACTATGAACAGTCTAAGGGAAGCATCTCTCTCAGAACTAAGAATGTTTTGCTGGACATTGACCACATTCTCGTCTTCACTTGTTTATGAGAATCATGGAACCACAGTATAGGAGAAACGTAGAAAAATCTGTTGAAAACATCTCAGAGGCCACTGAACAATTGTAAAATCCCTCTTGAGATACTAGATAATTTAGTGCTTGTGTAGCGGCTCAACAATGTTCATAAGGTCCCAGGCTCTTTCTGTTCTTCCCCCCCTGGGATCCTTATGGAAGCTTTTTGTCCTTATAGTTGTTTCCCCAGTGAGTACAGCGTGGCTGTTGCTGTTACAGACATTTCATTCCCAATCAAAGGCTGGAAGTAGGACACAGAATGCTTTTTCCTTTCAAGTCTTTTTTATTTGGGAAAAAAATATTTCTCTGAAGTCCCTTGCAGATTTTCTTCTTAAATCTCATTAGAAGGTACTGGTTCACAAGAGAGCCTGAGAGGCCTGGCAAAGGGGAATGGGGTGAGCAATGCCTGGGTAGGATATATTGTGTCCCCTAATAAAATCAGGGCTCTTTTAGGAAGGGATAAGCAAGGAATGGCTGTTGGTATGCGACAAATGCCTACCACATGTTGTGCAACCTGAAGTTATTTGTTATTCTGTATAAAGGATGTACCCTGGAGATCTACCCTGTATCTGCCTTATGTCTATCAAAATGGAACTTCTCTCTTGTTACATTGCTGAATAAAGTGTGTGGACTGCTATATTGAGTGAAGACTAGTTAGTTTATCATTAACCCTTGGTTAATAACTCCCTTCACTATCCTAAAGCTCTTTCTAAAAAGTGAAGTTTTATTTAGAGGTATTGCTTTTGATCAATATTATTGTCGCCTAAATGTTTTCAAACACATACTGACAAACACTCTACATATGTGCAATTTTAAGTATCGGCAAAATGTTTTAACCAAAGATGGTTTTAACTAATGTCTCCTTTAAATAGTAGAAAAAATGAAATGGATATGTACTGTTGATTTTCAGACTAATACCTAGATGAGCTTGTGAAGATATGCAGATTTCTTGATCTCACAGAAATTTTGATTCCTTAGGTTGCTCTTGGGGCCCAGGAATCTGCATTTATAAATAGTGCTGCAGGAGATTCTTATGCAGGTGCTGTATGGATACTTTGAGAATTACAGTGGCAGCACCTCTGTGGTGTTTAGTTATCTGGCTTTAAAAGGAAGGAAACTGAGTACTCACAATACTGCATGGTAGTGATAATTATTGTATTTTGCTAGTGACATTTAACGAGGTTTCGTGTCAGACTAAAGGTTGCTGTTGATATTTCTGGTTATAAGTCAGTCACATTTTTCTCGAAGTACAAATATGTTCTAAAATTAATTCTCAAGACAAATGATCTAGAGGGTTATCCAACATTTTAGATTATGTGAGCCGAATTAATCTGCTTCCATACTGTGGCAGAGTTGATACTGCTACTTATATATAATGGTGGCCATTTTAAAAATGACTTTTATGAGTACTTCCTGTTATTTGATGGCAGACTTAGGAGTGGAAAGTTAAAAGAAACATGCTGGGGTAGCCTGGGAAAGAAATATCTTCTGAAGAGGAGGGTATCTTGGGTTGTGGGTGACTGAGTTAAGATCTCTAAGTGATCGGAGAAGGAAGCCCAGGCAGGCAGGAAGGCATAAAAGAATTGCGTGGAGTCCGGAGTATGTGGCAATCAGCATACTACATATATCTGTAAGAGTGAGATGAGCCATATGCCCTTCCGTCTCTTCAGTCTTTGACAGCCCTTGATTCTCCACGGAATCTTAACACAACTTGAAAATTGCTTATTACAGAGGAAAAACAATGGCCTTTGCAGCCAGTTGACCTGTGTTCATCTTCGAATTCTGGCACTGTTAAATGACTTTGGGCATTTTAACCTCTCTCTTCAGTTTCTTCATCTGTCAAATAGTGCAGTAATAACCTACCTCATAGTGTTCTGGGGTTGAATGTGATAATATATGCCAAACATATGGCACATAGTAAGTCTTTAGGACTAGAAAAAGTATAGGAGAACAGGTAGAACTCAGAAGTGTAGGGATAAGGATAGAGTCTTAATTTTAGAACTGGGATTAAATCCAATTGTTAGAGCTCAATCCTGAATTACCAAAAACTTCTTAAGTCCCTTCCAATGAAGGACTCCCTTGATCTTGGTACTGAGGTTGACGTTGTAGTTGAGTCCAGTGGTGTTAGGTATAAAGATTAAGAAGCCTATGGGGATGGATGCTCTCAAGGAAATCCTTGTCACATTTTTTAGGCCCGTTTACAGTCATAATTGTGGTAGATGTAATTGCTGTGTGATTTGTTCTATCACCTGAGACTTTCCACAACACTAAAATAAGCTGTTTGAGAAAATTTGAAGGATATGTGCAGAATCACCCAGGTCATATGTGCTAGAGTCACAATTCAGACCTAGATTCAGGGTACTTTGCAGTATGTTCACTACAAGTTTTTTTTTTAGTGTCACGGTTAAAAGCTTGGGTCCCACCATCAGATTGAGTTCAAATCCTGACTCTGCCTTTACTAGTTGTGTGTTCCTGGGTAAGGTTCTTAACCTCTCTGTATGTCCATTTCCTTGTCTGTAAAATAGTAATAAGACTATTAATCCATATATCATAAGACTGTTGTGAAGATTAAATGAATTAATACATGAAATGCTTTGGATGCTGCTCGGCATAAAGAAGACGTTCAATAAATGTTAGCTATATATTTTTGTTGTAGATGTTTCATATGTTGTAGCCATGGCAGAAGTATATATTATTTGAGGGCCAAGAGAACCTGATTTTTATCCCTAGAGCCTAAAATGACAGGATTCATTAAAAGTGTTTAAGGGCAGAAAAAGGTACATATACTTATTGGGCCCGGACTACCATACATTTGTCATGATGGCATTTATGTCTAAATTACCATCCTAGATTGACTGATACTCTTGTATCTTGGCTGCTAGGCTTCTAATTCATATTCTCTCTCCCTCCTCCTCCCCCTCCCCTTTCTCTCTCTCTCTCTCTCTCTCTCTCTCTCTCTAATTTACCACTTAGTGTTGCAGATGCCAGTGCTTCCTGGTACTTGCCTCTTCCTTCTTCCCCAGGTCTCTAGGTCTCCGTCCCCTCCCCTCACTGGTTCCCATGGAGGTTACAGGATGAATAGAGGTTGGGTGAGGTCTTGCTGCTCTCCCAGCCCTGATTTTGTTCTCAACGGCAGCTTTTTCTTGTCCTGTCTCCTCTCAACTGGTTATGACAAAGTGCATGGGAGGCTGTCGTTGAAGTATACCTCTGTAACACAAATTCATTGCTTGTGAGCTCAAAGAGTTACCATTACAGGCTTTGCCTTTTGATTTTTTTCCTCACAGAGCTGATCCATTTTATTACTCATTTAACAAAAGTAATAACTACATCAAACATATAGAAAAATCCAGAAAATAATACTCACTAGGTACTCAGATCTAAAATACGTTAACATTTTGCCACATTTGCCTCCATTGTTTTGTTTTTTTTTTTTCAAGATACAGTTGACACAGTTGAGACCCATTCTTGTCCTCCTCCTATTCCTGCCCTTCCCTCAGCAGAAGCAAGCACCAAATGGAAGTTTATGTGTATCCCTTCTGTTCATGTGTTTAATTATTTTATATCTGTTTAAGCAGTGTACAGAACAATAAAAGAATTGACTGCTTTCAAAATTTTATTATTCAGTAACATCAGTAACATTTATACATAAATGTGATGTGCACCAATTTGTAGAGTTTCTCTTCGACACTTAATTTTGTATGTTGGAGTCTGCTGAAGTTGGTTGTATTGCTGCAGTGCAAAGGTCATGCGTTACCAGACAGTGAATACATACCCAGCAGTCACCATTACCATTGGTGCAATGAGATGGAACAGAAAGGATACATCTTAAAAGAACACAGGGCAGCCACATCTGCAGAGGAAGCAGTGAGGCAAATTCGTGTCCTTGTTTACAAAAGTCCCAGGATGTGGAAATTAAGGAAGGCATCCCTCAGCCTACCATCTGGAGCATTTTCCATAAATGGAGACTAACCTGTTTAACCTGTTGCAAGCCCACATTGAGACTGTTAACACAAATTGATACAGGTCTTGCTGCAGGTTTCAGGGTCACAGGGAAGTGCAAAAAGTAGAAAAATGGATCATAACCTCCACATATGTGGGACATTGAAAAACAACATCTTACAATGGAACTTTTCAGGGATTCACTGAAAGTAAATCTTTTGTGCCACGTGAAGCACACAGGTCTTCATCAGTTCCTTTTTGCCAAAGATCCATCAAATGGAAATGATGGTATAATCATGGACACAATGATGGAATGGTTTTTCCCACAGCTGCAAAATCTCCAACATCCCCATTTTCCATCAGGATGAGGCTCTGCCTCACTTCCATTATGCAGTCTAGAGTTTCTTAATGTACACATTTCATGGCATGGATTGGATAGTGCTCAAAAAGTTGACCTGCCTCTGGAATATTGGCCTCCAGATCTCCCACCATGTGACTTCTTGTGAGGATGTGTCAAGAATCTCTGTGTTTGTACCACTTCTTGTAGCATTGAGGGAATACCATTTCAGCTATGAACAGTGTGACATGTTTGTTACAAAGGGCCTAAATGAAATGGGCTACAGGAATGTGTGCCTTGTGACAAGAAAGGTATTTACTGAGCAGTTTTAAGATTAGAGAAATACCTGCGATGGTTCCTTTTGCAGAGTGTTTATTGGCTGCATCCTAGTTAGCAAGTAATACATTTTTGAAAGCGTTCAGTTCTGTTTCTTGGAAACCAAATTGAGGGTATCCTACATGCAATAAAATGTACAAATTTTAGGGACGCCTGGGTGGCTCAGTCGGTTGGGCGTCCGACTTCGGCTCAGGTCATGATCTCACGGTCTGTGGGTTCGAGCCCCGCGTCGGGCTCTGTGCTGACAGCTCAGAGCCTGGAGCCTGTTTCAGATTCTGTGTCTCCTTCTTTCTGTGACCCTCCCCCGTTCATGCTCTGTCTCTCTCTGTCTCAAAAATAAATAAACGTTAAAAAAAAATTTAAAAAAAAATGTACAAATTTTAATTTTGATGACAAATGTTAACTACCTTAATAAAGATACGAAACACTTTACTAAACCCAGAAGCTTTCCTCATGCCCTTTTCCAGTGAGTACTCCTTCCCCCAGTAACCACTTCTATGTTTTCTGTCACCATAGATTATGGTAAATAACCATTTGCCTATTTTAGGACTTCATATAAATGAAATCATTTGGCAGATACTCCTATGTGTGGGTTTTTTTTCATTCACATTTCTTAAGATACATCCATGTCGTGGCTTGTATCAGTTCATATTTATGCCATTTGTTCTTCTTTTGAATCACTCTATATAGTATAAGTTTGTTTCTTAACTTGTATGTAAAAATTATAATACTGCACTTTTACAAATTTTTGAGATATGTAATTCATTGGTTTAATTGCCATAGATAATGTTACATTGTAAGAATATGCCACAGTTTTTTTTTTTAATCCTCTTCCTTATTCATGGACATTTAGGTGGTCTCATTTTTTCCCTCATTTTAAACAATGCTGCCACAAATATCAGTGGGCACTTGAGGGAGAGTTTGTCTACGGCATGTGTCTAAAAGTGCAATTGCCAGTTTGTAGAATCTGCGTGTCTTGTCTTTACCAGATAATTGCCATATTGCTCTCCAGAATTGAATAGCAGTTTACTCATTGCCAATAGAGTTTAAAACTCTCTGTGTATCCATATCCTCACCAACACCTGGTGTTGCCTGACTTGTTTGCCAGTCGGTGCTTGTAAAATGGTATTGTACGTCATTGTTAATTTATTTTGCATTTCCTTAACCACTCTTATTGATTCATTAGACTGCTAGGTTTCCTCTTCATTTAACAGTTTGTTCACCTCTTTTCCCCATTTATTTTTTCATAGCATTATCTGTCTCTTACTGATTTGGGGGGAGTCTGTGTATTCTGGATATTAATCCCTTGCTGATTTTATGTGTTGGCTGATATTTTTCCGGTCAGTGAGTTTATGTTTTAACTTTGATTTTGATGATTTGTATAGAAATTAACATTTTAAAAATGTGATCACATTTGTCAGATTTTCCCTTTATGGCTTGTGTATTTTATATCTTGTTTAAGAAAACCTTGAGGTTATAAAGATATTCGGTATTTTCTTCTGAAAATTCAAAGTTTTGCTCTTTATACTTAGGTCTTTAATCTGAAATTGACTTTTGTGTCAGGTGGTATGTAGAAATCTTAACTTTTTTTCCCATTTGAGTTGTCACTTGACCTCAAACTACTCATTAATGCGTTCTTTCTCTTTTGTCACTTACCCAATTTCCTTTATGTATGTATGCATGTATTTCCTGGCTCTGTATTCTGTATATTCTCTGTCTGTTCTTGCACCAATGCCCTTATTGTTCTTATTTCCTATAGGTTTATAATAAGTCTTGATATATCTGATAAAGATAGCCAGCCCCCCTCCTTCGGAATTACCTTAACTCTTCCTAATCCTTTACTGCTCTTTGTGAATTTTAGGGTCACCTTGTCCATTCTGTAAGAAACAAAACAAAAATCAAAAACTTGTCTTAAGATTTTGTTTTAATTTACAATGAATCCGTAGATTAGTTTGGAGACAATTGACATTATTGGTTTAGAGTCTTACTGTCTATGCACGTAATATATTTCTCTACTTAGGTCTTTTTTATGTCCTTTAATAAAGTTTTATGCTTTTCTTTCTAAAGTTTTTTTTTTTTTTTTTTAGTACATTTTTATTGAGGTATAATTTACATAGCATAAAACTCACCCCACTCTATAAAGTTCTTGCATATATGTTGTTAGGTTTTTTTACCAGGTACCTTTTAATTTTTATTTTGAGATACCTTATAGTTATTGTGTGGTAGCCTGTTTGCTTTCTAAAATTTTTGTCCTGGTGCATAAGAAAGTTTTACCCATTGTTTTCTCGGTTTGGGCTGGCAGGAAAAAATTGTCTTAAGAAATCTGAAAAAGACTGAGGACCTTTTATTTTCTTTCATGAACTAGGATAGGAGAGAAACCCTCATTGCAGCATATGATGGTAATGTGAAAAGGAGAGCTGGAAGCCCAGTCTCAGGCGATTGAAGAAGATAAAAGAGTGACAAGGAACTCTCCAAATCTTAGACGTGTTCCTAAATGTTCACACCAACAGAAAGGAGGCCTGCCTCTAACTCCTCCCTTCCCTTCAAGTTTATAATTGGTATCACTCTATACATTCATGTATCCATTTACTTATTCATATTATTTTTAATTAAAATAGGGAGTTCTTACTCTACACTAGGCTAATACCATACATGTGGAATTAAAATGTTATTTTGTAAAATTAAATTTTACAAAAGAGTGCTGTGAAAAAGACGTAAAGTTAGTTGGGTAGCCTTGCAACTAGGCTATCAATGTAACACTTTCTAAACCTCTTTTTCACATATATTTTTATATTTAGTCCTCATAGCAGTCCTTAGTCACTTTTACAGATAAGGAAAGTATTGTTCCTGACAAAAAATGATTTAACTATAAAATGATAGAACATTTTATTATGAGTTGCCTCTGATTTTGATTCCTTTTGTATATAGTTCATAGTAACTTCTACATGAGTCATCTTTGAGCACTGCACGGAAAGGCATTGTATAAAGCGATCTAAAAAGAATACTGCGAGAAAACCACTAAAAAAGGCAGTGACATAACTCCCGTGTTTATTTCCTACACCTGACACCAAGGCAGCCACCTTAGTTTGTAGGTACTCCCTGTGCATTGTTACTTAATAATGATAAATGAAAGCTTCTAATAGGCTGAGAGATTGATATGGGGCAGAAACTGAAGACATAAAGGAAACCTGCAGTGATTAACTGAGCAGTGACTTAAATTTCTATTCTTAGAATTACTCTTCATTCCATTTTCAAAGAACTTCTCTTTAAGATTCTGGCCATTTGGCCTTTCTGATCCTTTCAACACAATGGAACATATTAGGAGATTATGGCATCCATGCAAGGTTAATAATCTGAAACTTTTTTTTCTACTTGTAGTTAAGGATTTGGTGATCCTCACTAAAACCAGAAAACATTTCTTCATCAGAAAAGTTTCGAAGAGGAGCTACTACTCAGAGTAAACAGATTGAATAAATGAAGCTGAAATCGGCATTTCTCCCATGTATGAATAAAAAGTCATTTAATTCTTTTCATTTTATTTTAGTCACTATATATGCCTTGTTTCCTGGGTCCACGGGAAGCATGAGTCTGTTGGGACTTGGGACAAGAAGAAAACAAGACATCTTCACAAGAAAAAACAGACATTAACAAAAAGTATCCCAAAGTCTGAAGAGCTAGAACACAAACATGGCCGACAGAGGACTTAGGGATCCTGCAGAGGGTAAGACTAGTCTGTACAGCAGGTTCATGCTGTAGGAATCTAGACCTGTACTAAGATCTCAGGTGACTGAAACCTGAAGTTTGGAAGTAAAGAAGTTAGCTTAGTGGATTAATTTGTTATGATGATGATTCTTTTTTATTTGCTGAAGTCTACCATAACATCAGACCTGAATTATAAGGAAGGTTAATGTTTTAGAGATCCAGTAGTAGGAACCCATAGTGTTAGAAAAATACATGCATCTTAGAAAGGGATGGCAGACCAGTTTTTATAGCTGTATTTTTTTTTTTTAAATCAAGAAAACAGATGTGCCATCTGTTTAGAGATCTTTCAATTCTAGGGAAAGATGAAATTTAAAGTCTTCATCCTGCTTGTATATATATGTAAGAGCTATCAAACAGGCAAATTATGAAGTAGATATTTCAGAAGAGAAGGGCATATTTACTTAGACCTTTTATTGAGGATATTTTAAAATATATAAAAGTAGAATACTATAATGAATTCCCATGCACTCAACATTTAGTTCCTTTTTTTAAGTCTATTTAAATTCCAGTTCATTTATACCAGTTAATAATTTACAGTGTAATAATTAGTTTCAGGTGTATAATATAGTTATTTCAACATCTAAATTTTTTTAATATTTTTTTACATTTATATTAATTCAATTTTTTGTGAGAGAGATAGAGACAGAGTGCAAGCCAGAGAGGGACAGAGAGAGAGAGAGACACAGAATCCCAAGCAGGCTCCAGGTTCTGAGCTGTCAGCACAGAGCCCAAGATGGGGCTTGAACCCATCAACCTCGAGATCGTGACCTGAGCCGAAGTCGGACACTCAACTGACTGAGCCACCCAGGGCCCCCTCATCATCTAAATTTCAGTTATAACCTGTATAATGTTGATCTTGTTTTCTGCCATGGAATATTTAAATACGAATCCAAGGCATTATATCATTTAGTTTATATCTCTTAAAAGATAGATTTTTTAAAGTAACTAAAATTGCATCATACCTGGAAAATATATTAATAATTGTTCCTTAATATTATCATAAATTTAATCAGTATGTACACTTCTCCAGTTGTCTCAACATCTTTTTTTTTTTTTTTTTTTTTTTGCCTTCTTCTCTTTTTTTTTTTTTCACCGCCTGCCTTTTTTTTTTTTTTTTTTCTTTATAATGGGCCACTCTCTGTATTTGATTGATTTATCTTTTAGGTTGCTTTTTTTTTTTTTAGGCTTTACTATAAAAAATACCGCACATACATAAGAGTAGAGAGAGAGAGATGAAATGAATCCCATGTTCCCATCAAATGGCTCCATCTGCTGCCAACATATTGTTTCATCTGTAGTTTCTCACTCTCCTTTATCACCCATATTCTTGAGGCAAGTTGTTGACATCGTGTAATTTTAGCCATGAATATGTGAATACTTACCTCTAAAAGGATGCTTTAAAAAATTATCACAATATATTGTACTTAAAGGATGACCAGTAATTCCTAAGTAAGAAGGAATATCTGGCATTCAAATTTTCCTGATTATCTCATAAATACTTTTTTTTGTCTCTTGCTGTTATTAAAGTAACAGAAGTCTTTTGTCCCTTTGAATTTTCCCATCCTGGGTTTTACCAATTACGTTCTGAGGCATGATTTAATATATTCCTCTATCCCTGTATTTCATGGAAACTGGTAGGTAGCTCTAGAATCTTGATCATATATCAGTTCGTTTGTTTGGCAAGAATACTATACGTGAGGGGCGCCTGGGTGGCTCAGTCGGTGGAGCGTCCGACTTCGGCTCAGGTCATGATCTCGCAGTCTGAGTTCGAGCCCCGCATAGGGCTCTGTGCTGATGGCTCAGAGCCCGGAGCCTGCTTCCGATTCTGTCTCCCTCTCTCCCTGCCCCTCCCCCACTCACAGTCTGTCTGTCTGTCTCTCTCTCAAAAATAGACATTAAAAAAAAATTAAAAAAAAAAATACTATACGTGTTATAGTGTACTTCCTACTGCATTGAATTGGGAGGTTAATGATGTCTGGTTTTCCCTGTTTTTGTGATGTTAAAGATTGATCAGCTGGTTCAGCAGTTGTGAGTCTGGTTCATCCATTATAAAACTTCTCATAAGCCTTTTGCATAATGGTTTTAGTTGCTACTGGTGATTATTGCCTAGATACATTATTTCATCAGGGAAGAGGATGTGTTTAATACACAAAAATTGGTTTTGTTATTCAAAATAGTTTTACATTAGTATTATTTGTTAGATTTATTAACACATAATAAATTTGTCTTACCTTTAGTGGAAATCAAGAGAAATAATGTTTAGGAAGAGTGCCTTGCTAACCATAAAAATCTGTATACATTTTACTTATTATTCAGTTAGGGACCTTGTTAAAATACAAAAAAATAGGGATGTTATTTTTAATTAAAATTATAAATTTTTATCTCAATAGCCTCTCAAGAGGATTTGAAAAATGACCCATCAGTAAGTTCTCAGGCACAGGAGACCATAGTCACAGCAAGTACCACTGAAGAAGCTCAGACCCCAGACCCTGTCTCTGGTCTTAACAAAGTCCACCAAGAGGTAGAAAATATAGGTCCAGGAAGTGCAGACGCAGGTGATCAATCAGAAGATTCAGATGAAACAAATTATGGGAACTATCCAAAGGATAAAACAGAACATGAGAACAACCAGAGCTTTCAGGATGAAGAGCAAGGCCATCAACTCCCTGATTCAGAAAGTCCAGGTGAAAAACCCTTGGATCCAGAACCCAGCTGTTCTCCAAGTGACAAGGTGGGAAGAGATGATGTGCTCTTACGAGGCGACTCTGCAGCCCTCCCTGAGGAAGTGAGCAGCGGACCTGGAGTTGCACAGGAGCCACCTGCCATGGACCCTCAGGATGCCCCAAGCCCTGATCGTTCCCATGCAGGGCCAGAGAACCAGGGCACAGTGCGGAGGCGACTGCTGGCGCCAGGTAAGGGAGCCCACTGGACTTCTGTTTCGTATTGCTCTGTCACTGAGGACACAGCATAGGTCAGGGGCCTTTTTGTCAGCTTCTCTTTCCTTCATAGGACCAAGGCCTTTGGGCCTTGCCCAAGGTCACTTAAAGACATATGACTGAACTTAGAATGAGGTTTCTCATCTCCTAGACCATTTGTAGCTTATGTAGCTTCCAATACATAACTACTTATGTAGCTTCCAATACATAAACTGCATTTTTAAACAATATTTTTATTTACTTACTGTTTGTAGTAATGTAGTAAGATTAAAAAAAGGGGGGGGCGGTGGGGGAAGGCCTGATTTTTTAAAACTTTACTAGCTTTTTCTTTAATTCTTAGGAGCATATTTTTTATTTACAATTTTTTAAAGCTTTTACTTTTTGGGGAACTAAACACTACGTAAATCAAGAGATGGATACATTTAAAAACCAGCATCAGTGGTACAGTGCCCTTAACTCAGTCATATTTTAGTTTTATAAGACTTTGAGCAAATCTGTTAATTTGTCTCTATATGATTTTCTCCTCTTGTATATTAAGGAGAATAACCATCATATCTTCTCTTATGAAGATACTGTCTTCCTAGTGGCTAAGTCCTTAGCTGGAACTCAAAAGACACACAGATTCTAGTTGTGGTCCTGCCACTTGCTAGCTTGGGTGACCTTGAGCAAATATCTTAACTTCCTGGTACTTCAGTTTCCTATTTGTAGAATGAAGAATTTGGACAAGAGGTATCCAGCTCTCACTGTCTATAATTCTATGTGTGGATATGTATTTTATAAGTACTTAGAAGAGCTCAGTCTAAAATGCCTATTGGCCAATGCAAACGAACATAAAATATTATACATTCTGTTCATCAGGGGCTTGACTAAGGGCTGGAAATTCATGTTTCACTATAAATCAGTGACCTATCTCAAATATATGTTTCGTTCATTAATCAGTATAGTCTGTAACTTCAGGGAAGTCAAGAACTCTCTCTCTCTCATCCATTATGTCTCTGTGGCACCTGGCACAGAGAAGCAACTTTATGAATAGCTGTTACATGAATGAATGAATGTGACTTGTATGAACTATTATGTCCCATCAGATTTCATCATATGCAGGTTCACTGAGTGGAGGAAGAAAATATTGTTTTAAAAATGCCGTCTGTGTATGCAGAGCAGCTTAATATAATGGAATGAACTAATCTAGCAGATGAGAAATCTTGTTCTAAACTCAGCCACATCTCTTTTTTTTTTTTTTTTTTTTTAAGGTTTATTTGAGAGAGAGAGAGAGAGAGAGGGAGGGAGGGAGGGCTGGGGTGGGGGTGGGGGAGAAAGAATTCCAAACAGGCTCCACACTGTCAGCACAGAGCCCGATGCGGGGCTTGAACTCACAAACCCAAGTTCATGACCTGAGCTGAAACCAAGAGTCAGACACTTAACCGGCTGAGCCACCCAGGTGCCTCACTTAGCCACATCTCTTTATGTGACCTTGGGCAAAGCCCTTCCCATCCCTGGGCCTTTTGTCAGGATAGGTAAGGTGGGGTTACAGTAGGTGATCATTAAAGATCCTTTCATATTCTATGCTATGATACCTTAAGTTCCTATATTTTAGTATGATGTGAATAAATACACTATCCTTTATAGGTGAAGATGATTCTTTTCTTTTTTTAAACTGTTTCATTTATTTTTTTTAATGTTAATTTATTTTTGAGAGAGAGAGCCATGAGCAGGGGAGGGACAGAGAGAGAGAGAGATAGGATCTGAAACAGGCTCTGCGCTGACAGCAGCAAGCCCAATCCCACAGTCTCACAAACCATGAGACCGTGACTTGAGCCATAGATGCCTAACCAACTGAGCCACCTAGCCACCTGTTTCCTTATGTTAATAGAGTATACCGTTTGAGTTCTTTTTCCCGTAAGCACACACCTATACCGTAGAGTGCCTTCGAGTGCTACACAATAGTGCCCTCCTTTTTTTTCAGCCACACATTTTAAGATCGGTGTCTCACCCCACACCTACATTTTTATGTAGTTCATAAATTTTCTTAATCTTGTATTTCTTACTTTTCATGATTCCATCATTAAGAGTTCCAAACCTACTTTTGTACCTGTACAGTAATCTCTCCTGTCTCAAAACTTAGGGCCTTCATTATGTGTATGCTTGGGGTCTTGAGCCACGTGACTTGAACCCTGGAATTAGAGTGTCCTTGCCCTGTGATGTTGAGTCTTGTGTACAGCTAATGCTTCTTTCTTAAAAAAATGTTTTATTATGTATGCTTTATCTTTTAATAGCTGCCACATATTTATTTATTTAAAGTAAACTCTGCGCCCAGTGTAGGGTTTGAACACACAACCCTGAGATCAAGAGTCTCATGCTCTACTGACTGAGCCAGCCAGGTGCCCCCAGCTAACACTTCTAAAATCCCTTTTTACTTATTTATTTTATTATTAATTTTTCTTTTTTTAACATTTATGTATTTTTTGAGACAGAGAGAGACAGAGCATGAACGGGGGAGGGTCAGAGGGAAAGGGAGACACAGAATCTGAAACAGGCTCCAGGCTCTGAGATGTCAGCACAGAGCCCGATGCGGGGCTCAAACCCACGGACCGCGAGATCATGACCTGAGCCGAAGTCGGACGCCCAACTGACTGAGCCACCCAGGCGCCCCGTAAAATCCCTTTTTAATTTTAAACATTTTGTCGAAATACGTTGTAGATAGGTTTGGCCGCAATATTAGGGTGCTTGTTTCTTGTCCTTGATGTAAGGGCCAGTGAGGACTTCATTTTATTGTTCTACGTAAAATAAAAGTAATAGCCTTAAGGAAAAGACAGGAAAAAAGTTAGCTTTGTATAAGAAAGTATAGAAATCCCCTCAGCCTAATAATTCTTTGATTTGGTAAGAGGCCTAGAGTGTATGATACCCGTTAGCATATTGTCTAAAGAGAACGTTCCTTTTCCCCAGCAGAGGCTGAAAGTCATCAACAGGAAACACAAAGGTTGGAAGAAAAGAAAGAGAGTGCACTGGATACCAGAAGAAAGATGAATAAAAAAGATTATTTGCGTTATGGTGAGAACAAAATTGGTCCTACTGTTACGTGTCGATTCACATTCAGAAATCCTCAGAGAAAACACCTAGAAGACTAGCATTTAAACAATTTCATTGTTTTAGTATTTTTGTTTTGTTTTTATTTTACTTTGTTTTAATTCCAGCGTACTTAACATACAGTGTTCTGTTAGTTTCCAGTGCGCAGTATAGTGATTCGCAATTCCATACAACACCTGGTGCTCATCACAACAAGTGAATTGTTTAATCCACATCACCTATTTCACCCGCCTCCCCTCTGGTAACCATGTTGTTACCATCCTGGTTATCTGGTAACCGTGATATTTTGCCATCCTGAACAAAATGAGAATTCCCATAGGAGGAAGGACTTTTCGTAAATAAGAAACTAAAATACTTTTTACAGAGTATTAACTTTACACGTGGCATTTTTACATTTTGACCCTTTAGGAAAAAATGGCCTATTAGAAGTAATAGGTACTTTGAGAGGGAGGAGGACTATCCTGATCATTTCTAAATTGCATCATTAGTTATAGCAACAAATACATAAACTTACCTTTTAACAAAAATACTGTATCATCAAATAATTAAATCTAAGAAATTAGAGAAGTGTTTCTGGTAGACCTAAATTAGCTCAAAGGTTAAAGGATTCAGGCGAAAGAAACTCACCACAATTAGTAAAATCTGGCAGTATCTCTAACTCATTTCAGTTTACCACAGATTTTATTTCTGATCCACCTTCTCTCTAATTTTGTGTTTTATTTTCCCATTCTCTGACAGGCTCCATCTTTTTTGGCTCTGTGGTCACGACTCTTGTTTTGCTAAATTGGGGTAATAGCTACTATTCCTCTTCAGCCCAGCAAGTGCCCAAAAATCCAGCTTTGGAGGCCTTTTTGGTTCATTTCAGCCAACTGAAGGATAAATTCCCAGGCCAGAGTTCCTTTTTGTGGCAGAGAGGACGTAAATTTCTCCAGAAACACCTCAATGCTTCAAACCCCACTGAGCCAGCCACCATCATATTTACAGCAGCTCAGGAGGGAAGAGAGACCCTGAAGTGCCTGAGCCACCTCGTTGCGGATGCCTATACCTCTTCCCAGAAAGTCTCTGCCATTCAGATTGACGGGGCTGCAAGAACCTTGCAGGACAGTGATGTGGTCAAGCAGTTGGTTGACACGGAGCTGAGCTCAGGATTTGAGAATGGCCAGAAGGCTGCTGTGGTGCACCACTTTGAATCCCTTCCCGCAGGCTCTACCTTAATCTTCTACAAGTATTGTGACCATGAGAATGCTGCCTTTAAAGATGTGGCCCTGGTCCTGACTGTTCTCCTAGAGGAGGAAACATTAGAAGCAAGTGTCGGCCCAAGGGAAACTGAAGAAAAAGTGAGAGATTTCCTCTGGGCCAGGTTTACCAACTCAGACACTCCCAGCTCCTTCAACCACATGGACTCTGACAAATTGAGTGGCCTCTGGAGCCGGATTTCACACCTGGTGCTGCCCGTCCAGCCTGTGAGGGACATCGAAGAACAGGGGTGCCGGGGTGCCTTTTATAAGCTAAGCACGGAGTTGGTTTTTGAGGCCTAGATTTATTAAAAAGTTAGTTGAAGAGCCTTCTGTTTCTGTGGAAGGAGGTTATGAAAAGCCTGGAGAACACAAATGAGCTTATTTTAGAAAAAGATTCTCTTTTTTACCTTTTGTAAAATCTTTCTAAGCTTGACAAAACTTGACTTTTTTCCCTGGCCTTTGAAGCAAATCAGGTTTGAAATCTGCATAGAATATATAACTGAGGCTTTTTTTTTTTTTTTTTTTAATCCAGAAATAGAGCAACAGAATGATTGCATGGGAAGATAATCTTCTCAGAATGACTAAAATGATTTTTGTTTTCTTGAGAGTCTAAGGAGTCTTTTGGGTAGTGTTTGGACTGAACTACAGCAGTTACAGTTATGAAGCAAGGATAATTTAAAAAATGTTTTTTCTATCACATATTAAAATATTTTAAAAACTGATTTTAATAACCTAGTCATGGGATTACATCTTCTACTAATTTGCATTTTTGAATAGTTTGAAAAGAAATATGAATTCAAGTACTGAACTGTATGTAAGGCACTGTGCTTTTATTCCATTAATGGGCTAAGGTAAAAGCAACTGTTCTTAAGAAATGTTCTTGAAAATTGGGAACAAGGGAAAGAATTAACTATAACCATTGGAAATGAAGAAATTCCAATTGGCTGTATCTTTACTTCGCTTTCTTGAATGTTTTAGAACCATGATTTCCAAGCTATGTCTACTGGCAACCCTATTCTTTTTATCAGGGAGGTTCTGCATTTGATTGCTTCAGGTAGTGGGATTCTCCATAAGATATAATTGGAACAAAGAGTTCCACTGATAATGAAATTTGAAAATTGCTGATTAAGTGAAAAAAAAATCTTAGAAGATAGGAAAATGGGTAGGAAAATGATGAATGTATTAGAACTCATGAGTTGGAAGAGGATGAAATACAGGTTTATTGTATAGACATGCTGTTTATGAAAGATAAAGACCTATAGATGAACAGCAGAATGTATAAACTAGTATTTACTAAGCATATATATATGTATATATATATATATATACATACACATATATATATATATTTTAAGCGGGTGTGTGCACAGGAGCGTGTGTGCAGGAGAGTGAAGGGGCAGGAGAGGATAGAGAAAGAGGCAGGGAGAGAATCTCAGGCAGGCTCCACGCTCAGAGCAGAGCCTGACGCAGAGCTCAGTCTTGTGACTGTGAGATCATGACCCGAGCCGAAATCAAGAGTTGGATGCTTGAGGCGCCTGGATAGCTCAGTCGGTTAAGCAACTGACTTCGGCTCAGGTCATGATCTCGCGTTCGTGGGTTTGAGCCCCGCGTCGGGCTCTGTGCTGACAGCTCAGAGCCTGAAGCCTGCTTCGGATTCTGTGTCTCCCTCTCTCTCTGCCCCTCCCCCGCTCGTTCTCTGTCTCTCAAAAATAAATAAACGTTAAAAAAAAAAAAAAAGCGTGGGATGCTTAACCTGTTGAGCCACCCAGGCACCTCAGTATTTGCTAAGCATCTCTCTGATGGTTTTGTTAATTTCTCTTAATCATCATTTCTGTCTCCCCTGAAGGGAGTTTTATAATTGTCTAGGATGACAGTTTGAGTACAATTTAAGCAGAATAGAGTTTAATAACTAATTGAATAGGTTTTATATGGGTGTGGTAGCATAACTTTACCATGCTGGTTTACTTGCTGCGCAGTGATGGCATATTATATAATGCAGCCCATTTCTTAACTAGATGGTTAGAAATGCAAGAGATACTATACTTAGTAAAAGGAAGCAGACATGGAAAATAGATTCTAAGAGGTTTTAATGACCAGTATTAATTGTTGGACCGTGTTCTGTGATTGCAAGTAAGATTGAGAACAGTGTTTATGGAGACAATAGTTGTTGGTTTGCCTTGCAGCTCTGAAAGCAGAACTCTAGTAAAATTATCTTGACCCAGCGAAGGGTCTTTTCCATGGCATGGCATGGCATGGCTATAGGAACTATCATCATGATCCTGTAATATTTCAACTAGGTTTCGGCCTCTCTGCTGCTGTGAGAGAAGAATATGTATATATAATGTGTGTGTGTGTGTGTGTGTGTGTGTGTGTGTGTGTGTGTGTGTATCTTCCTAGTGTTTCCGAAAATCCTTCCAGGTTTTAATCATGTGATTTCTTTTGTACATTAATCATATTGCCAATTAAAGCATGAAAGAAGTCACATGATTAAAGCATGTAAGGATTTTCAGAAACACTAGGAAGATACAGGGATCTTTATTGATACCTAAAAAGAGATCACAAAGACATAGGGGAAGAATCTATTGGAAAATATCTGTCACCGGAAAAACACATAAATCTGTTCTAACCACGGTCTTAAGTGGTGTTCAGTTGAGTGTAGGGGCACACCTAAAGGAACTATTTTCATTTGTGACTCTGAAGGAATCTTTCAAATAGATTTGAGGAAAAACCTGCTTGAACAAGAAGATAAACCATAGTGAATATAGTATCAATATCAATCCAATATAAAATCAGAGGAAATTGAAGAAAAATCTATATACTAATGTTTGAATTTTTTTTTTTTTTTTGTATTTCTAGATCTCAGGTGTCAGCTAGCATTCTGTCACACAAAACCAATGGTGCCTTGTAGAATTGTTCTGTTGGTCTGCTGACCTGTGCTACCTCAGATCTATGAAGAGCCAGTATAAAATGTGCATATATATCAGTGATTCGGAACACAGATGAAACAAAAATTTTAGTTTCTTCATTCAGTTGAATATGGTTTTTCATCATTTCCTTTTCATACGATTAAGAAAATGGTTTTAAAATGGCACTTTTTTTTTTAATGTTTAGCCTGTATTAAAAAACACTTTTCCTTCCATGTGTAAGTGCAATCATCTGAAGCTATTGTCAGTTTTCTGTTCACTATTTCAAAACTTATTTTAAAAAGCAGTATATTAACTCTGGATCTATTCATGAATAAAATGATTATTTTTAAAACATAAAACTTTATATTTTTTAAATGTACCAATTAAAATCGATTATCTAATGTACTCTTAAGTTCATTTCTATTCAGTTCTTCTTTTTTTAAGTTTCCAGATTTTCTTTTGCATATCTAGTAGTTCACCTTTCATTACTTTTACAGTTTGTTTATTTTGTTTGTTTGTTTGTTTGTTTTGACTTAGAACGGTGACTTGTGGACCTATGATACCATACATCATTGTTTAATTATTATCACAGAACAATTCTAATGACTACATTCTATGTTAATATAAATTGCTTCTTGAGTGGTACCAGAGTTCTAGAAGAAACTGGTGTAGAATCAGACACTGTCTCTGGACTTTGGAGTTTTTTCCCCTGTGAGGTAACTTTAAGTTTCCCAGCTAGCTTCCAAGTTGGCAGAGAAGTTCCAGGAAATTCCTATCACTGAAGGTAGTAATTGCTGTTGTTTCTATTTTTTAAATTAATAAAAGTTTCAGTGTAGTTCATTTGAAAGCCTCCAAACTTCAGGTGGTAAGGCTCAGCAGGCCTGTGACCTATCATCATCCAGCCAGTGACCCAGTTGAACAGTACTAGCTACTGTGGTGCTTTGGAGCCTTTCACGGTTTTTAATTGTTGGAGTTATACTTTTATCTGTTAAAACAATAAGCATAATGAGCATTGATGTTAAAATAAAACAAACGTGAAAGTGATCATCAAGGTGATCTTCACTGGGACTGTTTTTTGCATGCATCTGACCAGAATTTTAATGTGTAGCTTACATAGGTGTTGAACATTTCAAAATCTAATGTTAAATAGAAAACATATCCCATTAGGGTTATCTTTAAATGGAAATGAAGCTTATATCCATGCGGTTTATTTGTAGAGAAGTATTTAAAAATAGCAACATGAAGAAACCATTTTTTAGTGTCTTCTATCATTTCTTTTATATCACCACTTACCAGTAAGAGTCACTTGGTGGCCTTGATTGCCAGAAAAGCCTGCTAGCCCATCATGCAGCCAGTCCAAATAAGGACTGACTGGCACCCATGAGAAGCCACCGCCACAGAATTTCCAGGGGTGGGGCTTCCACAGTGGAGGCTGTGCAGCTGTTTGGGATGGGTGCAAGCCCCACATGCCTTGAGAGCCCCGGCACCACATCCCTTGATGACTTGCATAGGCCACGCAAGTCAGGGCAGCCAGAGACCTGGAACAGAACAAGTGTCTGAAGCATCTGTGTCAGAGGAGTAGGCTCTTGGGCATCTGCCAAGTCCCAAACGTTAACCTACACAAATGCACATGTTGCCCTGAAGACAGAGCTAGAGGAATCTAAAGTGCCTTGTCATGGCAGGGCTAGGCTAGCTGGCCCAGATATCCTACAGTAAGAGACACCTAGGAGGCTTCATTGGTGGAGAAGCCTGGGGTTCCATCAAGAAGCCAGTCCAAATAGGAACTTCCCAGTTTGAAGCGACTGCCTCAAGAGTTTTGGAGGGTAGGCTCCCTTCACCCTGGAGGCTGCACCACAGGCTCTGAAGACACAATATCCCAAGGCCTGAGAGGGTGCTGAGTGGTACTGCATATGAACGGACTGTGCAATTTATGGTGGCCAGAGACCTGCGACAGGTCAAGGGTCCAGAGGCCACATCACAGAAGCAGGCTATTAGGGGTATATCTGCCTAATTCAGACCTTAACCTGCACGGATGCACATATTTTCCCTTACAGCAGAGCTGGATAAATATGGACTTCGTTGCCAGGGCAAAGCTGGAGTGAGTATGTTCCAGTTACAGACCCCGAGGGGCTTGATTGCTGTAGAAGCTTGGGACCACGTCAGCCACATCAAAACAGGGATTGACTATTTCCAGGTTTTTTTTAGACTTTTTTCTTTTTTTTTTTTTTTTTAACATTTATTTATTATTGAGAGACACTGAGAATGAGCAGGGAAGGGGCAGAGAGAGGGGGAGACACAGAACCTGAAGCAGGCTCCAGGATCTGAGCTGTCAGTACAGAGCCGGATGTGGGGCTTAAACTCACAAACTGTGAGATCATCACCTGAGCCGAAGTCGGACACTTAACCGACTGAGCCACCCAGGTGCCCTGACTGTTGCCAGTTTCAAGCTGCAGCTTCAACGATTTCCGTGGGTGGCCTTCCACCACACAAGGCTACGCAGGTGGTTGGGGACCAGCCTAAACTCTAGGTCTGTGGGACCACGGCTGCGGCTGCCAAAGGCCAGCTGACCAGGTGAGTATGTGACCGGGCCCATATGTGGGCCATGCCGATCATGGTAGGCAGGGGCCAGATCTCATGAATGGGCCATTGGGGTCAGTGGCATTTACTGCATTTCAAACCCTAACCTTGACAAATACGCATATTCTCCCTGAAGGGAAAGCTGGAGGAATCTAGACTGCCTTATAAGGGCAGGGCCAGGCAGGCTAGCTGGGATATCCTCCACTAAGAGACTCCTGAGAGCCTAGACTTTTTTTTTTTTCCTCAAATTTTTAGTTAGTTGGGGACGCTTGGATGATGCAGTTGGTAAAGCATCCAACTCTTGACCTTGGCTCAGGTCATGATCCCATGGTTCATGGGTTTGGGCCCCTCATTGGGCTCTGTGCTGATGGTGTGGAGGCTGCTTGGGATTCTCTCCCTCTCAGCAATCCCCTGCTTGTGTGTGTGCTCTCTCTCAAATAAACTTAAAAATTAAATTCTAGTTAACATATAGTGTAATATTGGTTTCAGGAGTGGAACTTAGTGATTCATCACTTACATGTAATACCCAGTACTCAACACAAGTGCCCTCTTTAATACCCATCACCTATTTAGCCCAACCCCCGTCTCCCTCCCTCCACAACCCTCAGTTTGTTCTCTATACTGAAGAGTCTCTTATGGTTTGCTTCCCTCTTTTCTCCCTTCCCCTATGTTCACCTATTTTGTATCTTAAAGGCCACATATGAGTGAAATCATGTGGTATTTGTCTTTCTCTAACTGACTTGTTCCACTTAGCATAATACACTCTAGCTCCAAACACATTGATGCAAATGGCAAGATTTCATTCTTTTTTGATTGCTGAGTAGTATTCCATTGTGTGTGTGTGTGTGTGTGTGTGTGTGTACATACGTATATAATATATGCCACATCTTTTTTTTAAGTTTATTCATTTTGAGAGAGAGAGAGAGTGTGTGTGCAAGTGCACGGATGGGGGAGGGGCAGAGAGAAAGAGAGAATCCTAAGCAGGTTCCTCGCTGTCAGTGCACAGCCTGAGTGGGAGCTTGAACTCATAAACCGCCAGATCACGACCTGAGTTGAAATCAAGGTCCAGCGCTTAACTGAGCCACCCAGGCGCTCCTCTAACACATCTCCTTTATCTATTCATCAGTCAGTGGACATTTGGGCCTAGATTCCTGATGAGCCCTGGATCCCATCAAGCAGATGGTCCAAATGTGGACTTAATAGTACCGGTTTAAAGCCTCCCATTAGATTTTCGAGGGGTGGCTTCCTCTGTCCTGGAAGCCACGCAGGTGGTCGGGGATGGGCTTGAACTCCACAGGCCTGTGAGCTCTAGCTGCCCAAGTCTGGCTGGCAGTGTGTGCCGTGCATATATGGGCTGTGCAGGTCAAGGAAGCCATGGAACGTGGAACTGGCAAGTGGCAGGAGAGGCAAGGTCTCAAAGCAGGCTCCTGGGGCACCATGGCATCTCCCTAATTCCAAGTCCTAACCTACACAATTACCTATATTTCCCCTGAAGGAAAAGCTGGGCGAATTTGTACTGCCTTGCCAAGGTGGGACGGGCAAACTGCTGGGATATCCTTCACTAAGAGACACCTGGGAGCTTTGACTGCAGGAGAAGCCCAGGATGCCGTTAGGCATCCGGTCCAAATGGGGACCGACTGTCACCATTTTAAAGCCATCGCCTCAGAAAGATTTCGAGGGGCGCTGCCTCTGCCCCGGAGGCTATGCAGTTGGTCGGGAAGGACTGCTGTTACGGTGCGTACTGCTCGTGCACTGTTTGCACTGATGAGAGGAGCCAAGGACCTGGAACTGGGCAATGTCAGGAGATCTCAAGAGGGCTCTTGCAGGGATCCATGGCCTCTAACTAATCTATATAAATGGAAATGTTCCCCCTGAAGGCAAAACTGGAGGAATGTAAATTGCCTTGTCAAGGCTGGATTTTGAAGTTGGGCCGGGGGATTTTCCAAAAAGAGCCACTTGGGAGCCCTACTTGCTGTTGGAGCCTCACCTCATCAGCTAGCCAGTCTCAATGGGTACTGACTGTGGCCAGTTTAAAGCTGCTACCTCACAAAGATTTTCAGGGGGTAGGGGGTAGGCTTTCTGCACCCTGAGACCAATCAGGCAGTTGAAGTCAGGCTGGAACTCCACAGGCCTGGAGTGCCCCTACAGGCCAAGGCTGGCTGAGAGATATCAGGATAGCCAGGTGTCTGGAAGAGGGCAAAGTTGGGAGAGGCCTGGACAGGCAGGACTATGGGGGATAACTGTCATCTGTCTAGTTCTAATCCCTAACATACACACATGGCTACATTCCCCTGAAAGCAGAGCTGTAGTCCTCAGGGCTGCCGTGCCAGGGCTGGACCCTGGGGGCTGGCTGGGGTATCCACCAATAAGAGATACCTGGGAGCCTAATTACCACTGTAGCCCAGTCCACATCAGGCAGCCAGTCCTCCAGGGGCAGGACAGTAGCCCACTTCAGCGGTGCCTCAGTCTGATTTTCAGCCGGGGATCTACATCTACCTTTGAGGCAATGCAGGTGGTTGGGCCTGGGCCCTAGCCTCACAGGCCTGGAGGGCTCGGCTGCCCAATGTTGGGTGAAGGGACATGCAGGTTAGGCTTTCCGGGGACCTGGAAGAGAGCAAGCATCAGGAGAGGCCGAGGTCTAGGAGAAGGCCAGAACGTTGGCCTGATCACAAGGTCTACGTCCCATTGTGTGATATTCCTCCAAAGGCCGATCTGGAGGTTTTTCAGCTCCTTTGTGAGGGAGAGGCTGAGCAGGCGGGACAGAGTATCTCTTGATGGTAGGAATACATGGCATCTGATTAATTCCAAGTCTTAACCTACACAAATGTGCATATTCCTCTGAGGCAGTGCTGGAGGAATGTGGACTGCCTTGCTAGGGTGAGCCCGGACAGGATGGCTGGGGTACCTCCAATAAGAGACACCTGGGAGCCTTGCTTGATGGAAAAGCCTGGGACCCATCAAGTCGCCAGTTCGTATTGGGACTGTTAACCGGTTTCAAGCTGTCATCCCAACAAGATTTTAGGGAGGTGGGTTCCCTCTGCTGTGAGGCTGATCAGGTGGTTGGGCTCCAGGTGCAGCCCAAGGCTGGATGACATAGAGTGGACAGTGTGTATTCAGTTTGCAGAGGTCAGGATAGCCAAGGATCTGGAATAGGGCAATGTCTGGTGAGGCAGATTAACAGGACGCGACTTTGGGGTATGTGGCATCTGTTTAGTCCCAAATCTTCGTCTACGAAAATGTGCATACTCCCCCTGGAGGCAGAGCTGGGGGATCTGGCCTGCCTGGCCAGGACTTGCTTCCTGAGGGCTGGGCTGGGTATCTAATAAGAGATACCTAGAAACCTTGATCGCAGCAGAATCCCAGGACCCCCCTTAGGCATTCAGGCCACACGGAGCCTTACTGTCACCACTTTAAAGCTGCTGCTTTAGAAAGATCTTCAGTGGGTCAGCTACTCTGCCAATGGAAGCTATGAGGATGGCTGTGGACTGCCTGAGTTCCACAGGCTTGCAAGGCCCTGGCTGCCCAAATCTGGTTAATGGGATGTGTATTGCGCATATAGGATGTGTAGGGCAGGGAAGGCAGGATTTGGGAACCGGGGAAGTGTGAGGAGAGACTAGAACACAAATGGGCTCTTGGTTGTCCATGACATCTGCCCAATTCCAAGCCCTAACCTACACAGGTGTTCATATTTGTCTTCTGAAGCCTGTGCTGGAAGAATCTGGACTGCCTGGTCAAGGTGGAACCTCATGGGCTGGGCTGGGTATCCTTCACTAAAAGACACCTGGGAATCTTGATTACTGGTAAGGCTGGGACTCCATCAGGCAGCCAGCCCAAATGGGGACTGTCACCAGTTTCAAGGTGCGGGCCTCAGAAGGATGTTTTTGGGAGGTGGGTTTCCCTGCCCTGGAGGTTATGCTCATGGTTGGGGATGGCCCAAGCTTCATAGGCTTGGAGGATCTGGCTGTCCTTGGCCAACTGAGGGAGCATATATGGTACATGAATGGGCCTTGCTGTTCATAGTGGCCAGAAACCTATTACAGGAAAAGTGTTGAGTTAGACCAGGCCACCGAGGTGAGTTGGCAGTACAGGGCGTCTGAGGAATTCCAGGCCCTCATAACAAATGTGCGTATTCCTCCTGAAGACTGTTTTCTTCGGGGAGGCAAATTAATGCTCAGAGACTGAGTTTGTCTTTGTCAACAATGTATTTAACACAAGGCATTTGCAAATTTCACAAGCCAATAGCATACAAGATAATGTGTTTTAATAAACCATAAAGACATAATCTGAACCAATGATAGAAGAATCACACTATCATTCCAGTAAAGGGGAGATGAAAAAAAAAAAAAAAAGTCCAAATTTAGTTGGACCTTATATAAAGGAGATGCACCTTTATATGAGCTGGTATTGGGAGAGCCAGCTTAGCCAACTGGGAACTGACTTCCAGCTGCCAGTGCAAAAGTAAAAGTCCTGCGTTGATGGAGCCCAGAGCACGTTGCTAAGGAACAAGGGTGATGGTGTTGATGGGCAAGATAATCCTCCAGGAGCCGCTGCGTGGTTTTTGCCACTGCTGGCAAAAGAGCCTCCTTTGCTCTTGGAACTAACTGCCCCATGGTTTTCAGGTTGCTATTTCAGCCAATTGTAGCCTCCCCCAGACCAAACACGGTCCAATAGTCCTCACAAACTCTCCATGGGGCGGGCACCTGGGTGGCTCAGTTGGTTAAGTGATGGACTTCAGCTCAGGTCATGATCTCATAGTTTGTGAGTTCCAGCCCCACACCGGGCTGTCAGCGTAGAGCCAGAGCCGGCTTCAGATCTTCTGTCTCCCTCTCTCTCTGCCCCTTCCCCGTTCATGCTCTGTCTCTCTCTGTCCCAAAAATAAATAAACGTTAAAAAATTAAAAAAAAAAAAAGTATTTATTCATTTTTGAGAGACAGAGTACAAGCGGGGAAGGGGCAGAGAAAGAGGAAGACACAGAACTCGAAGTAGGCTCCAGGCTCTGAGCTGTTAGCACAGAGCCCGACGCGGGGCTCAAACTCACGAACCGTGAGATCATGACCTGAGCCGAGGTTGGACGCTTAACTGACTGAGTCACCCAGGCGCCCCAAAACAATTTCACTTCTAATGTATGATTTACATTTGTTAGATTTTTTTTTAAAGTACCTTCCTTCCCTCCCTCCCTTCTTTCTTTTCCTCCCTTCCTTCCTCCCTCCCTTCCTTCCTTCATCTCCACACTCAATGTGAGGCTCGAACTCATGATCCCAATATCTAGAGTCACATGGTCCACCAACTGAGCCAGCCAGGCGTCCTCTACATTTATTAGAGTAATTTCAGGACATCTAATATTTCTCTGGTTATTTTAATAGTTTCTTTATCTTCCATTGACCTAAATACCTTTTTACCTTCCATTGACATATTTATTACCTGTTCTATTTTTACACATCCTGTCTTGTCATGTTCCTTATTTTTCCCTTACTCCAATAGGCTAACATGAGATTTGGCTTAGGGCATACTATCCTGGCCCAGTTTCCTGTGTTGTATGTAACTGGTAAAGAAGGCATCAAGGCCATAGTCAAAGGTCCTTGTAATCATAGGTAGGTATATTCAAAGGTCCAGCAGTTATAAAGGTATTTTGGTTCCATTCCAACAACATATCCTTACAAACATGTTTTCCTTCCGACATAAGGGACCTTTCTGTGGCCTATAGACTCCATTCTCCCTTTTGATATCAGGGAACTGAAAAAGTGTGGTACCCAATGTCATGTTTCACCATTCAGGTGTCAATATCTGATTTCATGATTTCACAGCTATCCAAGGAATCACAACCACTTAGGATGTGTGGTATCTACTTTACTTCTGGTTGGGTTGTCTATTATCTCAGGTGACCAATATTGCCCTGAGATTATAGCTTTTCTAAGATTTCAATCTTAACTTCAACATTGACAATCTACAGTTGGAGAAACATACGTTATGGCACTTTTTTAAGTGTTTCATTATTTTTAGCATTTTCTCCAACTGCTTTATGTCAAATTCCCATTGCTCTGTTTACTTCCATATGAAATTCATTTATGTTTTGTAATATATTGCTAATTTTATCCATCTACATACACAATGTTGACAAAGCTGCCATGCGTGTGTGTTCAATTGAGATTGTTTGCTTTCAAAATTTTAAAAATCTAATGTGATTTGATCGATCTGAAATTGAGAAAAAGTGGCTGTCACTGTTCTTCCCATTAAACCTCGTATGAGTCCCATAAGGAACTGTAACTGTTTCTTCCCTTTTAGCAAATCTGTTTTGGGCATAGGTTGTAAACTGGGCATAAGTGAAGGTGGATAAAACTGAGCAGAATTTGGGGATCTATGTCTGGCTTGAAAGTTGTCTATATTAAATTTCAGGGTATAGGCTACTACTATAGGTCCCGATACAACTGGGAGAGGTTTTATTAACATAGGTTCCCATATTCTTGGGGTAGAAATCTGTGATGTGAGATAGAAGCCTGATGTATATACCATGACAGATAATGATATGTATACCATGCTAAATTTCCTATGTGTCCTCCATATACCTTATAGGGTGTCCTTGTTCTTTTAAAGTCTGGACATAGTGACTAAGGATCTATTCCTTTTTTTTTTTTAAGTCCCCATGCCCAGTGTGGAGCCCAATGCAGGGCTTGAACTCATGACCCTGATATCAAAACCTGAGCTGAGATCAAGAGTCAGATGCTTAACCGAGTGAGCCACCCACGCACCCCAGGTTCTATTCTTATTTTTATTTTATTTTTTTAAGCTTATTTATTTTGAGAGAGAGAGCGAGCAAACATGAGCAGGGGAGGAGCAGAGAGAGAGGGAGAGAAAGAGAATCCTAAGCAGGCTCCGTCCTGATGGCAAGGAGCCCAATGCGGGGCTCCAACTCAAGAACCCTGAGATCATGACCTAAGCCAAAACCAAGAGTCAGACACTTAACCGACTGAGCCACCCAGCCGCCCCTACCCTTATTTTTGTAATAGGTGAATAGGGATTAAAGAATATAAATTGGGAGTGTAGTAAATGATCCATTTTTTTTGTCTATTTATATTTAAAGATCTAATTGCCCATTCTGCATAATCAGCAGCTGCTTTTTTTCCCAAAGAAATGCTAGGACACAAAGTAAATCAGGAATTAAATTGGGTTCATTTTTATGGAGTCTCTTGCCATGTGTGCAATGCTGCATTTGATTCGGTAAGATAAGTATGAAAGTCACTGCCTGGTTGTCTTGGTATATACTCTGGGTTGTAATAACCAAAAACCAGTTAGCAGTTCAGGCCAATCTTCATTCTCCACATCAATATCTCTTAGGGGTGCTATAGCAGCAGGTGCTATAATATCCCCAGTACTATATATATCATTATGTTTTTAAATCAATACTTTTCCTTTTCATTTAGATACTGGGGGATTAATTTAGATGAACTAATTAGTGCTAATCCTTATCTCCATGGATGCCTGCAATACTAATTTAATAGGAATTTTCCCTTGTTCAGGATCCTTGTTGATTCTTGCAGAAATTAAAGTGGAGGTTGGGACTGCGTTATCCGCTTCCCTAAGTATTTGGTTTCTCGTGGATTGAAAGTTTCCCAGAAAACAGATGGTGCCAATAATGAAGGGTGGCAGAGACAGGTGGGGCTTGGTGATGCTGGTGAGTCCTCAGCTGCAATAAGGTGAGTGGAGGGAGTGGAGCATGTCACAGACAGTGGCCTTGTATCTGGACCAGAAGGTGGCATTTCAATTGGAAATTGCTGGTGCTGTGGGAGGAGCATCCGTTGCTACCATAGTGGGTATGGTATCCGACAATGGCAATAGGCCGCTTGCTGTATTGCCCACTTAGGAATATTAATAGTTAAAGATGCGGGGCGCCTGGGTGGCTCAGTCGGTTAAGCGGCCGACTTCAGCTCAGGTCATGATCTCACGGTCCGTGAGTTCGAGCCCCGCGTCGGGCTTTGTGCTGACGGCTCAGAGCCTGGACCCTGTTTCAGATTCTGTGTCTCCCTCTCTCTCTGACCCTCCCCCATTCATTCTCTGTCTCTCTCTCTGTCTCAAAAATAAATAAAACGTTAAAAAAATTTTTTTAAATAGTTAAAGATGCATAGCAAATTCAGGCCCGCAAAATAAAGGTAGTGTCCTATACATTTTTAATTCTTTCTTGATGTTGTTCTTACCACTCAAGAAACCCTGTTATCATGGCCCAAAGCATGATTGCACTGCACCATGCTAGGCTAAATATTAGACACCTACTATAAAAAGATGGTGTTCTTCATGCCTGAAATTTTTATAGAAGCACCGTATTATTTTCTTTAATTGATGTAATATGCTTTTCCCTTTGGTTCCCCAGTAGGTTTTATTGGCAGTAGGTGCTACTAATAAATAATGATCGATACTTTTCCTTTTAATTTAGATTCTGGGGTTTTTGATTTGGATTAATTAGTGCTAATTCTTATCTCTGTGGGTGTCTACAGTACTAATTCAATAGGAATTTTTCCATCATTTTTTAAATGGGTGTTTTTCTGCATTTTTATTTATTAAAAAATTTTTTTAATGTTTATTATGTTTATTTTTGAGAGCAAGAGAGACAGAGTGCAAGCGGGGGAGGGGCAGAGATAGAGGGAGACACAGAATCCGAAGCAGGCTCCAGGCTCTGAGCTATCAGCACAGAGCCCAATGTGCAGCTTGAACTCACAAACGCACAAGATCATGACTTGAGCCACAGTTGGACGCTTAACTGACGAACCAGCCAGGCACCCCTATTTATTTATGTATTTTTAAATGTTATTTATTTTTGAGAGCGAGTGAGAGAGAGTGTGAGCAGGGGAGGGGCAGAGAGAAAGGGAGACAGAGGATCCAAAGCAGGCTCCGCAATGACAACAGAGAGCCCTGTGCAGGGCTCGAACTCACGAACCATGAGATCATGACGTGAACCGAAGTCGGAGGCTTCACTGACCAAGCCACCCAGGTGTCCCAATTATTCCGTCCTTTCTCTATCTATGGTTTAGAGATCTTGCCACCTCCCAGATCAAGCTTTCATATCTGGATCGTTAGTAAGCAACCTAAACTTCTGCTGGAGTAAGCCATTATATCTTTCAATTGACCCAGAGGCAGTTGGGTTATAGGACAAGAGGAAATTCCACATCGTGCCTTGTTCCATAACCCATTCTGATATTCCTCTTTCTGTGAAGTGGGTGCTCTGCTGATTTTATGAAGGCTGGGATACCATAGCAAGCATCTCTATTTCTAATGCTCTGATGGCTCACTTTTGATGATTTTTCCTGTAAGGATAGAGTAATCCTATTCCTGACCATGTGTCTACAATGATGCACATGTACAGTTTATTGTCTGATGTAGGCATGGATCCTATATAATCAATTTGTATAATTTTTTTTTAACGTTTATTTATTTTTGAGACAGAGAGAGACAGAGCATGAACGGGGGAGGGTCAGAGAGAGGGAGACACAGAATCCGAAACAGCCTCCAGGCTCTGAGCTGTCAGCACAGAGCCTGACCCAGGGCTCGAACTCACGGACCGCGAGATCATGACCTGAGCCGAAGTCGGCCGCTTAACCGACTGAGCCACACAGGCGCCCCTCAATTTGTATAATTTTGAAGGGTCTGTCAGCTGTCATGTCATCTGAGTATTCATTAACGACCCCAAGCTTTAAATTGTCAGCAATTCCCACATTTTTAAATTTGAATCCGGAGGTTTATGGTAGGTACATACATATTCCTTGTCTCCAATTATGCTCTAGTGACATGTGTGCCAGCAGGCCTGTTCGGTTATGTGGCCGTGCAATGACCCTATCATTTGGCCTATCTCTGTTCAGGTTGTGCGTTCCATTGCGCTTTCTGCTTATGTATGGTTGTATTTTTAATTGGTTTCCTCAGCCACACATCAGTGTGTTTTTTAAACACAAACTTTGGGAATCTTCACCTCTTTATAGTTTTCCTAGTGAGTTTGTCTACCCGGTTATCAAATTTGGTTACTTCAAACTTGTTCTTCTGATGTGCAGAGACATGTGTGAAGAAAATGGAGATGTCAGCCAGTGATATTTTTTGCCATGTGTCCTTACCCCATATTTTCCTATTTCCTATTTTCCAGCTGTTTTCTGACTATGTTCCTGACCAAAGAGTTATTCCATTAGCTATTGCTCATGAGTTTGAGAAAAGATAGACCTCATTCTGGTTCTTGTTAGCAGATTCGTACCAATTTTATGGCTCTTGTTTCAACATCTTGTGCTGACTCTCATTAGCTCTTAAGGCCACAGCTTGCCAGTGGACTCCATGTGGCATTATGGGGACTGACCCACCGATAAACCATGCCTTGTTGGGGCGCCTGGGTGGCTCAGTCAGTTAAGTGTCTGACTTCAGCTCAGGTCATGATCTCACAGTGCGTGGGTTCAGCCCCACGTCAGCCTCTGTACTGACAGCTCGGAGCCTGGAGCCTGCTTCAGATTCTGTGTCTCCCTCTCTCTCTCTGCCCCTTCCCAACTCGCACTCTGTCTGTCTCTCTCAAAGATAAATAAACATTAAAAAAGATTTTAAATAAAAATAAACAAACAAACAAACACGCCTTGTTGAGTGCCATGGACCAGGGTGCTCCATACTGCGCAACTGCTTGAGCTTAGATAGTCTTACCCCTCAGAGATTCCAGCAAATCCACCACTGGCATTAATTAACGGAGAGGGTCAACCCTCCATCTATATGCCTTGCTTGGAAATATACCATTTCTGTTAGCACTTTATGGTCAGGAATACTTCCCCTCTGTTTGTCAGGGGTCTTCTTTACCTGTTCCAGAATAAGCTGTTGGAGTTTAAGTATAATTAGTTTATTTTCTGTTAGTGGCTCTGTAGTTTGTAGGGCCTCATAGAGTGCCTAGTTGAGTGTTTGAATTGGTTGATATCTGTTCTTGGGCCAGGGGAACTTCTTAGTCCAAAATGCAATTGGATAAAATTTGAGGTCCTGAGGTGTTTTAGTCCATAGTGACCATGTTGCAAACTCTTGTGAGTACAGGCACTCTACATTTAAAGCCCTTATTAGCTGGTGTCAATGTATTAACAGTTCTGAGATCCTTTTTTAAATAAGCAAAGACTGCTTTTTGAATCTCTGTCCATCTAAATTCCCCACTCTTACATGTTATTTCATAAATGTGTTTTAATATTATCTCTGTTGGGGAGGAAAATTTTTACTCTTATCTTCAATATTCTTCTAGCTTATTTAAGAGTTAAGTTCAGGGGTGCCTGAGTGCCTCAGTCGGTTAAGCATCAACTCTTGTTTTCCCCAGGTCATGATCTCACAGTTTTGTGAGTTCAACTCCTGCATCAGGCTCTGCACTGGCAGCACAGAGCCTGCTTGGGATTCTCTCTCTCTCTCCCTCTCTCACTGTACTTCCCCACTCGCACTGACTCTGTCTCTCTCAAAATAAATAAATTAAAAAAAAAAAGAATTAAGTTGAATAACCAAGAAATGACCAAAGCATCCAACTTGTATACTTTGTAGACAAAGAGACAATAAATTTGTGAGGAATTGACAGGACGAAGAAAACTTATGTTTGGGAGTTTCAAACAGTAAGGACTTCTGAACAAGATTTGGAGCTGGGTTGTAAATTGGTAAAATAACAAGGTTTGTTTATAGTCTTCTCAGCCCTGAATCCTTTATTTATTTCTACTTCCTGGTAGGGGTATGGCACCTTTCCCATGGAAGATCTATTTCTTGGTTCCTGTAGACAAAGGAAGTTCAGAGTGTTCTTCCTGCACTGGCCATTTCTTTCTTTTTTTTTTTTTTTAACGTTATTTATTTTTGAGACAGAGAGAGACAGAGCATGAACGGGGGAGGGTCAGAGTAGAGGGAGACACAGAATCTGAAACAGGATCCAGGCTCTGAGCTGTCAGCACAGAGCCCGATGCGGGGCTCGAACTCATGGACCGCAAGATCACGACCTGAGCCGAAGTCGGCCGCTCAACCGACTGAGCCACTCAGGCGCCACTGCACTGGCCATTTCTTAAGTAACTTTAACTCCATGTAGACAATATGCCATTGTGGCACATCATGGGGCAGCCTGCCTTGGGACTTTACAGTTCCCTCCTCTGAAACTTTCCTGGAAGTTTCACACACTGAAAGCAGAGCTAGTCACTGTAGAGAAAGAAACTGAGCTAGTAATTGAGTGGTAAGAGATCTGCAAAGAGAGAAAAGATCATAGATTAGAATGAAGATGAACAAACAGAAAAGAACAAATTGAAGCACATGTCCCCACACCCCATTAAATCAGTCCCCCCAACACTGGAAATAGATCAGTCCAACAGAATGTCTGTGCTTCATTTGTCTGATGAAAAATAAGAATTCTTTCCTTTAACAGACTTAAGTTAGATATTGTCCCATTTAGTTTACATAGAAGCAACAGTTTTCACTGATGATTGCACAAACTCCTTGTTGGGCAGTTCATGTAGCTAGGACATGACAATTTTGGAGTACCACTCAGGCTAAGATGTTAATTTCTGACTGGAGTATTTTCTGGTCATGGATACTATACCTTGTTGTTTATCCCATCTTCCATACTGCATCTACCAGATATTCACATCTGCAGGAATGAAGACCAGTTCAAGTTCTTTTGCACTATCCAGATGTTGACAGAGACAACAGTCAGACTGATCAGTTACTGTGGCCAGGATTTGCTAAGCTGGCATAAGAGGGTGTTTGGCCTGTACCTGACCTTTTTTTTTATTCTCAAGAAACTAACAATACGCTTTATTCAAATTTGCACCTGAGATCTGAAAAAATTAGCCAATTAAATAAACACATTGGTCATATAAATATTTAATTCATTTCATGCCAAATTAATGAATATGGCCGTTTTCCCCTAATTTTTTTGTTACTGTTATCTGAAGGACATTTATATTTTAGCTGTATTTCTATATTTTATTTAATTTATTTTTTTAATTAAAAAAAAATTTTTTTTTAAATTTACATCCAAATTAGTTAGCATATAGTGCAACAGTGATTTCAGGAGTAGATTCCTTAGTGCCCCTTACCCATTTAGCCCATCCCCCCTCCCACAATCCCTCCAGTAACCCTCTGTTTGTTCTCCATATTTGTGAGTCTCTTCTGTTTTGTCCCCCTCCCTGTTTTTATATTATTTTTGTTTCCCTTCCCTTATGTTCATCTGTTTTGTCTCTTAAGTCCTCAAATGAGTGAAGTCAAATGATTTTTGTCTTTCTCTGACGAATTTCACTTAGCATAATACCCTCCAGTCCCATCTATGTAGTTGCAAACGGCAAGATTTCATTGTTTTTGATTGCAGAGTAATACTCCATTATATATATATATATATATATATATATATATATATATATATATA